>NW_026623721.1:482682-523814 GCF_030028575.1 Malurus melanocephalus | reverse complement strand
TCATGAACATTCAGAAGGCCACCTGATTTAATTAAGACTCTCAAGCTGTAAACTTGAAATGCTCTCTTCAAATGAGAAAACTGATTCAACCCTGCCATACTGCTCAGCTGCCCTCACTTTCACAAAATTTCCTCAACTGCCCAAGATTGTAACCCTCAGCTCCTGAATATCTGTCAGACTCAGACTCTAAACAAACATGAGCTATTGTTTAACAGTAATGCATACAACTGCAGCATCCCTTCCAGAATAACTGAAAGATCAGACACCATTTTTATAGCCTTTCAGTAAGAAATCAGTTTTTAAGACTGATTAAAACATGAAAAAAGTTTTCACCTGCAGGCTCTTAAACTGAGCACAGAAAACACATGTAAGAAAGGAAGTGCACATTTTAAAGAGCTGGCTAAAAGAAAGATTTTGCTCCAGTTGTTGCTTTGATTCTATGAGACCATGAAGAAGACCGACCAGTGGGAATTCAAACATTAGATCACAATAAATCAACAGACATGAAAACATTAGCTCAGGCATTAAATTTACATTTTCCAGACCATTGGCTCTTGTGACCCAGAATATACTGCGAAATTTGAAGTTCTACTGTCAGCTCTGTAGCTCTGTTTCACTTTAGCCCAAAGCAAGAACCATGAAGTTCAGGCTCTTGCTTCACTCCCTTGCCCTATGCTGGGACATACTTATTTTTAGGTATGGCATACTTACAATCTTATTACACTGAGGAGTGGGGAAGACAAGGTGCAGGCTCAGGCTCAGATTGGGATTATGCACACGGTGTTTAAATGGAAATTGCAGCTGTTGGGGGACTGTACAATCAGCTGCTTACTGCAAGAAGCTTTAGCATACTCAGGGAGAACAGAATTTCCACATATTTGTTTCTAATACGGTAGAAATCTTTAATGAGCACGTAAGAAGCTGCCACTTTTTTAAAGGGTTTTAAGCTTTTTAAAACATTTCAAATAGGGAAAGATTTCAAGGGATGGCAAATCGACAGTGTCAAAACAGGAGTAGAATTTTTGCCACAGGCAGTAAGTTCTCAGAAAAACAGAGTTAAACAAAACCCCCTAGAATTTTTAAAACTACAATAAGATACTAATAATAACATAATGTCTCTTCATAATTTTCCAGGAAACTAAATTTCATAAAGAATAGCTTATGAAAGTTTCAACCTGAGGACAATACCTATTACAAAAAATCACAGATGAAACATCCCAAAATTACAGGCAACAGTTATACAACAGAAAAAGTCAGAAAACCTCAATAATAAGCAACCACCTTAATATTTGCCTATGCCACAAGAGAAAAGAAAAAAATCTGCTGTTTTCTGGCTAATATGCTTTTAAGCATGCTCTGCCTCACTAGCATCACCACAGTATTTCTCCTAAGCACTGTGCTGCTATAAAGACTTCCCAGCATAGTTCTGTTTGTCTTCCCTGTCTCCCTATTATTTTAAAAATCAAACTAGAAAAACACTGATGACAGATGTTTAAGTATGTCTGTTGCTACCACAGTTTTAATAGCAGTACATGAAGGCTGTAAAGCCCCTCCTGCCCACTGCCATTCAGTCTACTCAGCTCCACTGAGCCGACCCAATGAAACACACAGAGAAATGCTCCCCTTTTTCTATTCCAGTTGAATAATTGTCCCCCTGGTCTTGTAACTTTTCTTCTCTTGTAGGAAATTCAGATAAATAAAAATCAACATAATGAGTAAGCTTGTGATGGGAGTATTGCCCAGGCACACTATTTCATACTCTCAAGCAATATTGAACCAGTTATGGAATACTTGTAATAATACAAACAGAACACAATAAAAATACAGATTCTGAGTTTTGCCATAATAAATTAACAACTATATGTGATCCAACATCTCTAATGTAAAAATATTATACACATACAGTCTCAAACCGACTCATACCTCCTCATTTCAACTCTCCATGATGAGGCTGTGCTGATTTGATTTGCTGATACTGTGCTATGGAGAATTAAGAGCTTCTCTGTTGTAGCCTCCTCTTAGCTGGGACTAAGGAATGGAAGAGCCTGTCACTGAGGCACACCACGAGCGGCTATCCCTCACCTATCTGTCCAAGCAAAACTCAGACATATGAGGTTTGGTCTTCACAAATCTCTCAAATTAAATTATTTTCCTTTGGATCAAGTTACCCATGTTGTTAATAGCTGGCTCATCAAAGTAATTTTAGATTAAAAAAAGCTACTACAGTTACTGGGATATTTGATAAATTTTAAGGTTTGAGAATAAGCAGGAATTAATACAGAAACTTCCTGCAGGAGATTAACTTATTTTTAGAAATAAAATTAAACCCAAAGGGATCTCATCAAGTCAATAGAAATTTTTTTTTTCTCTGAAATCATATCCACTAATTCTACTATCACATATGGGAGAACTGATTAAGACACCTAATAACTTTGGTTGAGGATTCACATCTACACTGGGCAGGAAAAACATAACACTTCAGTGGCTTGTTCCATACCATGTAAATTACCCTAATGACAGCGAGGAATTTTTTTTAGTCATTCATTCATTCATTCATTCATTCTCCTAAAGAACAACCTTCCAATTTATCAAGATAAATGAAGGAACTGAACTACAATACTTATGGGAAAATTTAAAAAACCCCTTTAAGTAAATTTAGATTTTGAACCATAGTGCCATACCACACAGATAATGGCATTCTGCACCATGTTAAAATGAGCTCCAATTAATACAGGCTGTAATTTATTTTCCAGTTCTAAAGCTGCAGAGGTAGATGCTAACTACTCCTCTTTTATATCTGCTTATAATAATTTTACCATGACTGAAGATAAATAATTAAGATAACTTTCCACCTTCTGTCACTGAAATATGGTTTTGTGATTTTACCACAATGGCTTGCTTCTAACACTGCAATCAAATTACTTAGAGAAATTATTTATTCACTGGATGTTAAGTTTTGGGTTTTTGTCCTGTTATAAGGACTCTTTAACTAAGGATGATAGATCATAAAAGAGAACATTCTGAAAGACACAATTTTCTTTACCTGTGGTTTCCAGGAAGACTTCTAAGACACCAAACAYCATCACATATTACWRCCTCCTGGTAGAAGTAGTAAAGGCRATRTTTTCTAAGGCATTCTACTCACAATAAGAAAACAGATCACCTATTCTCATACTGTAACTGGGAAAGAAAAAAAAAATTGTGCAACCAAACCATCTAAATACTGCATTAGTAAAAGCAGAAACTGGGCAGATGTGATGCTTAGGGTCATGGTTTATTGGTGGACTTGGTGCTCTTAGAAGAATGGCTGGAACTTAATTATCTCAATGGTCTTTTCCAACCAAAATGATTCTATGATTCTAATATTCAAACTATTTATTTGTACTCTGAATGGTGGTGAAAGGTCTGGCTTGCAAGAACTAAGAACTAGGCCAAAGCATGCAAGGCCAAGTATAAGTCCAGTAAGTTCTATAGAACTTAGACAAGACACAAAGTATGGAGGCAAAAAACCAAACTGACCCAACCAGTTATGGAGAGGAGAAGCAAAATGTTGGCTTAACTGCATCAAAACAGCACAGTAATTAGGCTAAGAACATATTCTAATTGGCAACTGCACAGGTGAATTAAGTCATGGAAATTAAACATTGTGCTTTGCATGGTGGTGAAACTTCTTTTGTTTTTGTGCACAGGCATATCGTTACCACACAAGTACAACACTTGACTGCACCCAGGCACTTTTACTGGAAAGTATATTCCTGACTGTCCTTTACATCAGCATTGACATCAGCAGAATGATTCTTAATTTTCTCTAGTCAAAGGAAGGACAAAGTCTATGTAATAATATGTTTTAAATGTCTCATTTCATCAGCAATTTGTTTTAATTAATTGTAAATATTTATTATACTATATTATATAAATATAAATATATATTATAATATATTTATTATATAAATTCATATATTATTAATTTTATTAATAGTAAATAACATTTTGGAAGAATTTTTGGGGTGATTTTGGGGCAATGGAAGGTTATTGTTTAGGTTATTTAATTTCTAAGGCAATATTAATAGTGGAATTAATATGACCAGGCATCCTTGATACATTGCTATCTGTTAGCCACCAGTTCTCAAACATTTTAGCATCAGGTCAACAGTGAACATCCAACTGGTGTTTGAGCAAAAAAAAAAAACCAACAAAAAAACCCAGCTTCAGAGTTGAAGGAAAATAGGTATTTGTATAAGATCATCAGCATTAGCTTTAAATACTGAAATCCTTAAACTGCAAAACGACTGAAAACCCATCAAACCCAGTACTTTAAAAAACAGCCAATAAAAGTCTCATTCTTGCTCAGAGAAGGAAACATTGCAGAGCTGGAAATTGAATGCTGGGTATAGGCATACTAAAAAAAACAGTGTAGAAATAGCTGAGATAAAAGTGCAGACTCCCAAGAAGGTAAGAACACTAACCCAAACAATCCTGTTACTTTTTGTGTATCTATGTCACTCACAGCTTATACTTCTCCTTCGAAGAACTGAAAATGGCTCACCATTAAGACCTGATCCAGCTCCTAGCAAAATCACCTGCACACAAACAAGTTGCAAGTAACTACTAATTCAATTTAAAACTAACTGATCATTCTGAAATTTCAAGAGTCCAAATACGATGGCAAAAATGTTTCTTTCCTAAGATACATGGAAAAAAACTCAGAAAATGGATATCAGATAAAATATGCAGAAAATTTGTTTCCATGAGCCTTTTTCCAACCAACAGTTGTAATTTTAGAATTCGGACTCAGACCAGGACAACTTCACCAAGAGCAATGGCAGCATCTGAGGGAATAATGGCTCAGTAAATGCCAGCCGATTGTTTTCACAGCCAAATCATCACAACCCCTGGCTGCTACCTGTGAGGAACACACAGAGAAAGGAAAGTTTCAAAGGTAGAAGAAGCCCTGCAGTGTCAGTTACTTCTTTGAGATGAGTTAGCTCACTTCCAGTTACACCGTGGACTGATTCTTCCTAATTCAGATTTTAATTTAAAACTTTTCCCTTCAGTGTATTTAATAAGCACAGTAACACTACAAAATGTGGATTAGTCAGCTCACACACCACGCCCTGGGTGTGTTATAGCCCTCAGCAACACTGCTGCCCCAGTACGTCCAAGATGTATGCACACTGGCTGACAAAAAACACACCTTGTTGTGTGTTATTGCTTACATAAGACAGGACTTAGCAAACTGTAACTGTATATTAAGACACGCCTTGATACACTGTTAAACTGGAAACTATGGTTGTACTCCATCAGAGGCTTAGGTGTGTGCTGTATTAGGTGGATTAAATCAATTAAGAAACCCTGCGTTCTTGCCGGCAGTGACAGGCTGGGAACAAGAGACCGCACTCCTCACTGACCTACATGCAGCAAGAGCCGGGCCGGACTCCTGAGCAATGCCTCCCGGACAGAATCTCTATCCTGAAATGTGCTACAATGATATGAGTCATTTAGAATAACAATTATAATTAAAAAAAAAAGAAAAAAAAATCCGCACCCCCCGCCTTAGACTGTGCGTTCTCCATGGCGGTAGAACAGCCCGTGCTGGAGCTGCAGCTGAAGGGCCTCTGTCTCCTCCGCCCCCCAGCCAACCTCCCCAGTGCCAGCGCTGGCATTTGTGCAATCAGATGGTGAGAAATCAGGGATGCGATCTGGCCAACCCCTCCCATGCTTTTTTTTCCCTGGGTTAGTTTTACAGTTTACCACTCACGCTCACACTGGCACCAGAGAGGCGGCAGAAACACATGGCCGGGACCTCCCTTTTTGACGCCAGCCCACACACAGGCTGGCTCAAAGCAATCGTGAAACTGTATCATTGTTGGCAAGAAGCTTCCCACAGACGCAGTTATCCCTAGGAAAAGCTGCCGTGCCCCAGTGCCAGCTGCCATTTGAACATGGAGCTGAGGAGGAGGCTCCCCGAATGAGCTCTGCTGGCAAAACTTCCAGCCTGCAGTGCAGCAGTACTGCCTCCAACAAGCACACGCCAAGTGATAGCAGCAGTGATCCAGGCACTGGTATTTTAATAGGGATTTTTATTCATTGCCCTATTTTCGATATCTTATACTTTCTCTTTTAACGACATTAACCATTCTTTATGATTTCCCCCTCTTTCACGCTTCAGGCTTACTCATCAGGAAAGTTTTGCCTCCAGCTGCTACAGCTCCATCGACTCTCCTACCAACCCATTTGAAAGAAGAATAAGGTGTTAATTAGGGTGTTAATGGCTACAGAGACACCTTCCCCCCCCAACCCCCCCAATTTCAAGGAACAAACACAGGAAAACTCAGCATTCCTTGCAGAGTGTTAGACTCCATAAAAAATAGAACAAACAAAAATTCCTTTATTCAGCACACAGTGTAGATAGTCTCCGGCTCCCAACACCTCCAAACCCCAATTCTGTTTATTCTCTTTCACCTTTGATTTAGGACCATCTAATTGTCGGGGCGAAAATGCATATATTTTCTTAGTGTCTTTGAGTGACAGCATTTTTTCAATCTTCAAAATGAATTCCATACCAGAGTGCATCTTCCCAAGGAGAAAATGGGTGTGTTACTGTGAGAAGTAACGTGTGGTTTCACAAGCCAGCTGAGCCAACCTCGCACCCTTCTGCTGCTGAAAGAGGTTTCCCCCCTCTCCCCTGCTGACTCTACCCAGTGCCAGTCCACAGCTATGCTGGCTCTGGCACTTGTCTGATACCTCCCAGTTCAGTTCACTCAACTGACATAAAGCTGTCCACGCTTTTGCTGGGTTCATTTTTTGCCAGTTGAGTGAGCTGAACCAGCTGAAAAACAGGACAGCACCAAACACAGGGAAAGCAGCAGCAAACACATACCTGGGGGATTCTCCCTTTTGACAGCAGTAAGCTGCAAAAATGGCTCAGGCATCTTGTGAAACCTCACCCTAAGGGCACAGCTTTACTAAATCGCTCGACACAAATTATGACTTTGCTATTACAAGAAGAGATAGGTTCTAGTAGTCACCCAATTTCACGTTAAACTAATTCAGCTTGCTAAAGCGGCAGAAAACTACCTACGGTGGCAGCTGATCTTTGCCAGGTCATCAAGTGGAACTGGCACATCTTCTGGTCCGTGAGCACAGAAGCTGATGCAAGGCAAAGACAGAACTGCATGGCAGGGACAGGAAGGAAGAGAAGAGCCAGAGAGAAGAGTCAGCCCACTCCTTTTCAGCTGCTGTGATAGCTGAAATCTTGTGAAATCACACCTTCGTTTATGAAAACTCCCAGCATTAAAAAAACCCCTTATTTCTCCACTCCTGTTAACAGATTACTGTGAAGCAACTGTTCCCCCAAAATCTTTATATAAACTTGTTGACTTATGTAGAAGCTAAAAACTGTGTTTCTTTTTCAATCAAAATTTTAATTTCATGTAATACGCAGTCTAACAGTCACTGCAAAAATAGATGGAGTGATTTGAGATACTACTGTATACCAGACTGTGTGTTATCATTCTTCCAGCCTGATGATTTAATCATGACTGTTCTTCATTCACTGCAGTACAAAATCAGCACAGCAAATTCAAATTAGCCTCAAAAGTAAGTTATATTAAGCAGAGGAGGAAATTCTTGTTGTGATCTGAAAACAATTTTTGGAGCTATCAAATGGATAGGAAACTTTTACTTCCAGCCCTGCAGATAGGTCCCCTTGAAGTCATGGCAGCACACCAATACTCTGCTAGGTTTAGAGCACTATTTGTCTTTTTAAGCCAGCATCTTTCTAAATGCTGATTTGTTTTTAACTTCCACTAGCTGCTGTTTCAAAACATTTGTCTCTCCTGGGTGGGACTTCTGGGATTTGGTTGTTTGCTTGTTTTTCAATGGAGCAGGTTATTTGGATCCTTATGCTTTATGTTACAGCTAGACTGAGATAAGAGAGCATTTGTCAGGTGGCTTATGTCACTCCGAGATTTGAGGCAGCTGCTACCTTTGCCAACAAAAACAGGTTTTTCTCTCAGCATATGCTACATCAGTGCTAGGGAGGTTTGCACAACTCTGCCAACCCAGTTACAGTGGCACATTTGTACGCATTGCATGACAAGACCTCAGAGTAGTGATCTTTATACCCTGCTCTGACATGAATTATGCTCGTGGGACAGAGGGATGTTTTTCCATTGTTTCTATTCAAACATACGCATACCTTGGCTTCTGGTTTCTCATATCTATTTTCTGATGTGTCCAGATAGAACTATTAGAAAAGACATTATACAGAAACTTCAATTCACAGAAATATTGCAGTGATAAATAAACAATGGAGTTTATGAAATCTGATCCGTTACAAATACAAACTTGTGACCTGTTTCAGGTTCTGGCAGATGACTTATCCTAAGAAAAGCTGTTGAAATTCTGAGTATCTATATCTGAACCCCACTCCAAACTTAATTTAAACTTCAGCTTTAGTAAATCGGCATCATTACCTCATCGTTACTTTTAATTACTAATAGCAAGTAACTTTATGGATTGCTACACCTGACAAATTGTTAAATATTTCAGCTACTTTCCAAATGAAATGAAACCTACATGTGTTTCTTTAGTCCCCATCTTCTTTCAGAGAAATAAATATATTTCCTGTACTAGTCCAACTTTTGTTAGATAACCTGATACCTCATCCTTCCTTATCTTCTCAGGATACAAAATAAATCAGTATGGTCTCTTAGTCTACTCTTTCCTAAGGAATACAGTTCTCACAGATCCAATTCTTTTGAGTAACTAAAATCCTCAATTCTGAATCATTCTGGTTTTGTAATGCTTCTCTTTAATAAGAAAACCAGGATGCAGCCATTACCTCCCCTAATTCACATTTTGAACCTGTATTGGTGCAAGAAAACCTGCAGTATTGTATTGAGACTAGATTGTTCACAGACATGCAAGTATTTCACTTCTGAAGTTACAGTATGGTTATCTTGCTTAAAAAATATTGTTCACTGAATCACTAAGTTAAGAAAAAATACTGAAGGGAAAGGAATTAAAATAAATTATTTCTCCAAAGAGGATAATTACATAGCTAAGCATTCTCTATGGAGAGAAAGAAAATCCTAAGTACCAACAGGGCTTGTCAGAGTTACTTCAATGTGCTGGACTTCTTACAAACACTAACCTACAATTTCCTGACATCTTTAATTACATGTTTCTGAGAAGAGTACAGTTGGGCTACAGTGTGTCATACATACAAAATCCTTGCTGACTGAACAGAAAGACATACTTAATGCTATTATGACAGGCTGGAAAAAACCCTTACAAAATGAGACCTCAAAAAAAAAAAAAAACCTCCAAAGTTAACTTTCTGGTCTAAAGAAAGTACTTGAAACAATCTCAGATTCAGAATTGGTTCCCAGTCTTCATTATTACCTCCACCAGAAAGGCCTAAATCAGTAAAAAAAAAAAAAAAAATAAGAGCAGGGGAAACCTTCTGGATGCCAGAAGCGTGCCAAAGATCCGACTGCAATCCTAGGGGATGGAAAATAACCAAACCAAATATTTTGACCAGAATTAAGTATTAATGCTTTGTCAGCTTCCAGAAAAAAAAAAAACCAAACTATGACTTATTGGAATTAAAAACCAAATATTAGAGAAGGAAAATAGTTTTCAAGTTATTATGCAAACTATACATTTTCTATGCAAATTCAGGAACTGAACTTGTATAATCTGAATTTTAATACATAGATTGATGTCTTGATTGTAAATGGTGTTTGCTTTTTCTTTCTGAATGTCATTTTAAATTCCTGTGTACATATGCAGGGTGTGTGGGTGGAAGGCACTGACACAAGGAAGAATTAATTATTGTAAAAAAAATTGTTTTTGTTTTTCTAAGAGCATGGTTGAGAAGAATAATATATCACTTTCAATAAATATGGAACTAACCACTGTTTATAATCACATCACTGTGCAAATGAAGAAACATTGCTTCTTAAGTACTGACAATATTTGGTTCAGCCAGAGCATATACCAGGCAGCTGGTCTCCCTGGCCTCAGTCCCAACCTTCTTACCTCTCTAAGTGGTTATATCGTCTCCATGGGGACGATAAAAAACAATACAGACAATCTTCAGATTGGTCTTCTGAACACATCTCTCCTAATGTAATCCATTATTAGAGTGCAACTTAGATATTTGACCAAAATGGGTTTTTTTTTTTGCTTTATCAACCACAGTAGTGCAATGGCTGTTAAAACCCCTTTATATTTAAAACCATTCTACCGTTGTAGACCTACTGCATATTTCAGTTTACAAATCTGTGATACAGAATAATGAGAAGTAGATGGAAATCACAATGCATTTCTAAACAGAGCAAACTCTACTGGCACCTCTGTATTGGTAACCAGAGCTTTCTCTCATTATTATGAAGCAGCAGTTGGTCTGTATATCTGAAAAGCAGGACTACAGAACTTGGGGGTCTCATCAGGCAAGGCAGTAAGCTCAAAGTCTGCTAACTTAAGTAGGATATAGAAGTTCCCCACTGCTGGCATTTTTTGACTAATACAGCAGAACCTTTTAGCTTTACAAACTGGGACAGCTCTGTTGTGTCACTAACTCTTTGCTACTAACTGTTTATACAAGTTCAGTCTTTCTTAATCTAGTGAACACAAAAAGTACTTAAATAAATAAGAAAGCCTCTTTCATGCTGCATCTGTGTCTTGGAAGATTGTTAGGTGGTTAATTGTAAAAAAAAAAAACAAAAAAAAACAGCAGAGCTGTGCTACCAAAAAAAAAAAAAAAGATGAACAAGTTTCTCATATTCATGCATCAACCTCCCAAAATACAAATGAATATCTAGTTTACATCTCAATTGTCAGATTAAGATGAAGGTATTTTAGCATGAAATCTGTTTGTAAGAGATACAATAATATTGTTCTGTAGTGCACACAATTTGATGAATGCCTTCTCTGGAACAGTTTTTAAATCTTCCTCCCATCAAAATATGCATTAAAATATTTTCCCTGTAACACACCATTCCGCAAAAAGATGGCAAAATGGTAAAAACATAAGAGAGTATGGAGGACTGTGTTAAGATTTGATCATCTTTTCAGGTTTATTGAAATCACACTACTTCAATTTCCTTGAGATAATGGCACTTGGGATCAATACGTGTGTTTGATCTCAATGATTATTTGTAATTTCCTATTGAAAGTACACAAAAATTTAGTCCTGCTAAATTCCATCTATTTGCATGCCAAGTCTTCTAATAATTGAATCGAGAACACTTCCTGTCCAACACCATCTATAAAGATAAGTACTCCATGGCCACAAGTTTAACAGCAGTTTTATATATGTTTTTTTCCCCCTTGTAATCGAAATTGCTCTAAATTTCTCTTTAAATATAGCATTATTTTCTGTTGTCACATTACAGGATTAAGAATCAGGAATTTTATTTCCAATTGTATCACTTGTCATCTTGGCTAAAGCAACCAAAAAGAGAGAGTAAAATATTCTGACACTATCAAAACAATTGGCAGAAGCTTCAGCATGTAATATTAATTTAAGCAATTTTGTGGCTTCAAATTGGTGGTGTCTTTTGAAAAACAACAGGCTTCTAAATGTAGGGTTAAAAAAATTGCTTGTAATGCAGACAAACAGAAACCAAATTAGTTTCACTTTTCTGAGTGGAAAATGGAGCAGATTAATGTAATCAAGAACAAAATTAACTTTTCAGATTAGTATGTCGTCAATAGACAAGACTAACTACTTCCAACAAAATGGATCCTTAGATGGGTTAGAAGTCAAAGATGGTTTGGGGTTTACTCAGTCTGAAGTCTTACAAATAAAAGTCCAAAATCTTGAATTTTTCACCACTTGTCATCCAAAGGCAATACAGGGTGAATCAGCAGGCAATCATTATTTTCTATCCTCTCCATACACTAATCATGTTGCCTCATTCTGCACCAGTGACAACCCATCACTATGGCATTAGGAATGTAATCTAGATGGAACCAATCTAGATTGGAGTATTTTCTTAGGATTGTGGCCAGATTTGGAATTGTACCAGTAGTCTCTGTGTGTATCAAAAACAAGAAGCCTGAGGAAAAGCTACACAACTGAAGGCATGTTTTCTCATGAGTACATGCTGTACAAGAAATGGGATACTGATACACACAATTCAATCCCTCTGTTCTCAAAGATGTGCTGTTTTCACAGCCTGTGTTTCCAGGCAGACTAAAAGTGGCTCACATATTCCCATTACAGTTGCCTTGACCAAGTTTAGAAAAGTTCCTTTTTCTTTCCTCAAGAGTGACACAATGTAGAATTTGCCCCAAAGTGCTGTTTCCTCAGAGTGCACACAGTAGTATTCTGGACAACTTAATTCCTCTAGAATTTAATGCAGCAAACACCCAAGCTGCAGCAGGCTGAAAAAAAAGATTTGCACCAACTGCAGGTCAGTTGTGACCCACAGAGAGCTTAAATGCATCACTACCCCAAGAAACATCCTGGGGAATCTGATGGTCCTGGAGGAGAGCTGAGCCCCAATGGACTGCGGTTCACCCTCTCTTAGGATTAGTCAGCTCTTGTGTAGGAGCTCAAGGATACAATAAATACTTCAGTACCTTATGTTTGGCAAGAAGAAATCTCTACTGATGTATAAAAGGGTTAAATAGCGAAATGAAGAGACAGGTAGTTTCAAATTATTACCTCAGTTAAAAACTGATATTTTATAGAGATGTTTCTCTGATATTTTTTTCAGATAAACCACTGCTTGGTTTCCATGGGGGAAGTTGTTCCATTTTCAGTGGGCAAATTTCATCCTGTCAGAAACCCAAACTTCTCCAGTTTCCACTTGCAGTACCAGCACATACACAATAATACATTTTGCTTAGAATCCACTAGTTAAAGCCCAAAAATGGTCATAAACAAGTAGCCTTCTTTTGACTAATGATAGAAACAGGAGTTTGAAAGTTATTGAAGGTCCACCCAATTATTAACACAGATCCATATAATTGTGAGCACAGATTAATTGGTAAAGTGTGCTACCTCCTTAATATAAGAACCACAGTAATACTAATGGAACAAAACTGAGCTTTGAACATCTTAAAGTCATTTGCACTTCAATCTTTTTTATGAGGCATGTTAGAATACCATTTATAAGCACAACTTTTGTTTAAAATTTGACTGAATTTCATAAAGGATAAATGTTTAAAATAAATACAAAAATGAAATAAAATTTACATTTAGGATTAAAACTTTCTCTTTTCTGCTAAAACTTTTTCCCTCTAATGATATTTCATATGGCTTGACCCCATTCCCTCCCCAGTCTTTTTCTTTGATCAATAAACCAATGCTGGTTAAATGTACATAAAAATCAGGGTCAGAAAGGCAGATTTGCCAAACTCAAATATGTACACTAAATATTTCCTTCCCAAATAGTTGCATTCAGCTTTGCAGCTAGGTCAAGGCTGAAAACTTCAGAGGTAACGTATGTATATTAGGTATGTAAAGGGAATATATTTTGTCTTAAATATTTTTGAAGTACTACAGCTACTATTCTGCCATTCAAAGTCAGAAAGAAAGTGCTTAAAATACAAGCTGTCACAAACCCATTCATTTCCCTTCCTGAAACTTTCTTACTTCCATGAAAACAGTCTGCCTAATAGACATCAGCTTCAGTAAAGAGAAACACTGTTTGTTTTATTAATGGCAACTGCAAAAGATTAATTTGACTTGCATTGCATCCTATCAATATTCATTGCTGTTTCCACAAGCACTACAAGGAAATAAAGTTTGGTTTTGAGTTTTGTTAGCAGTTCCCAAATTTTAACCAAAACTGTATCTTCAATATGCCAAAACATTTTAGGACAGCATCTGACTTGTGCTTTTATTTGACTGATTAACCACATTGAAAAACTAAGAAATAAAAAGGACTAAAACTGTGACACTGCAAACATGCACATAAGTGACAGATACATTTCTTGAGAGATGTGCATGAAACCTCTCATAATATCCTATCACGTTGCTCTCTTATCTGCATATCTGGGACATTTGAGTGGAAGCACACCAATCAACACCAGCCATATTTAAGAGCAGTCATGCATTTTCATGAGATGAAAAAAATAAAAACCCCTGTAATAGAATAAAAACATGAAATAAAAATATGAATTCAACTGAGAAGTAAAAGATAGTAGGTCATGTTTTAATTAACGCTATTTAAAATTCAGGATTCCAAGAAATATGTCTAATTCTTCCTGGGCTTCATAGCCATATCAAATCCATTTTCTTTTTTGAAAACTGCAGAATGTGAGTGCACTTTTTGAATATCATACCTGTCCCATTTCTGTATGCAGAAGGGATAGCACAAATCCCTGCCAAGAAATTCTGCTATTCAAGGCTAAGCTCAGATGCTCTTGTATAGGGATATTTCTACCTGTCTTCTATCTTGCACCTCCTCTTCCTTCCTTCTTTGCCTTAGATCACAATCAGTTTTAAATCTTGATTAAACTTTCATGAGTGGGTGATTTCTAGAATGTTAAAATTATGGGTCTTTTAAACCTCCATTTTCAAACATAAGAGCATTAAAATATTTGTGGCTTTTTTACTCTGTTACTTCACAGGAGTTTATAATGATCATTATGAGCTGCTCCACATTTTAAAATTAATAATCAGATTTGAGCTTAAGCTGCAATGGTAAAAACACCATCAGAGGATAAACTACTAATGTGTCACTCAGAAGTTTCTGCCCACATACTCAACTCAATGATTCTAAGATTAGAATTAGCAACATACTATAAGGAGATGATTATGTGGTATATGATATAATTCTGGAAAATTATTGACACCCCTAATTAGTTAACTAGAAGCACTATAATTTTTGCATTAGAATATCAAGATCTTCCATAAATTATTTCATGTAAATGAAACAATAATTTATGAGAACATAATCCATTTAAATCAATGTCAATGATATTACATTTAGATAAGAAGAAATAGCAGAAATGTGACATTAAAATCAGAAGTGAATCTAGACCATAGTTGTAAGTGCTGCTTGGCATTTAAACTGAATTTAAATGTTCATACAGGACAGTGAGACTTCAAGTACTTCTGTGAGTACTTTGGAAACTTTTCTCCAAAGGAAATCACAGCAGGAGTAACAGAAAGATACATCCCTTTCCTCACAAACTCCCAAACAAAAAAAAATAGCAGTAATTGAAACAGTGCATACTGAAGCAGCAGGAAGAATTCAATTGCTGTACATGCTGGGTTGACCACCTATCATAGCTCTAGTAGTATCTGAACACTTCCCAAACAAGTAAAACTTTGCAACTTTTCCATCTGAAGCAAAAGGAACAAATGAGGTGGTAGGGATGTAAAGAAACTTTTAACAGACATCAACAAGCTGAAGAAAGAAAAAATGCTTCCCATCAGGAAGGTCAGAAGAAAATACTTAAGCACAGTTCTTTCCGTTCACATTAATGAACTTGAAGTATTTGCTCAAGGCCTTCATTTTGTTAGTGACCAAAGTGTTTGTTCCTTTATTCATCCTGCTTCTACTCCAGAAAACCAGGCTAAGGTTCTGGTCAAAGACTATGACTTTGGATATATACACAGTTCTAAGTATGAGAAATAAAACCCTCTAAACAGAAATAAAATTGACAGCTATAAGAGACACAGAGCAAGCACGAAAGCTGAGCAAGTTGATATCTATCTTCTCAGAAAGTTCATACAATAGCTAGACTTGCACACAGTGACAAAAAAATAAGTGACATTAATAGGACCAATATTTTCTCTGATTGGAGGACAATGTGAACCACCCCAGCACAAGTTAATAATGCTGGTATGTCAGCCCCTAGGTACACTGAAAACATGATTTTACTCCTGAAAGCACAAAACCTTTCAGTTTAGAAAGGTTCCTAGAACTTTCTTTTATAACTTCTTATTGGGATTTGCTCCCCTGCACTTGATAACATCTCCAGGCCAAAAATAAATGTTTGCTGCTTTGCTTTCCTTCAGGATGTTTTATGTCAGCAGGGTACTAAGTACTAATGACAGGCAAAACCTCTGCTTTCCATTTTGTAGGCTCTGAAATACCACCCATCCAGTTACAGGAGCTGGAAAAGTGTCTTTCACTGTGACCTCCTGCCATGGGTTTTCTAAGCCAAGAAATATAAAGCTGAAAGTCCCAATAACAGGATGAGTCCCAGAGATCCTTAAATACATAAACTAATACCAACTATTATACTGCAGAAATCACTTTGTATAATGACAGAATTAGGGAAAAAAGTGCCTGCTTTTTTTCTGACAGGTCTCAAGTTGTTTATTTGCAGATGCACTGAAGTTGTCCAAATAAATCAGCAAAATAATCTGCATAAAACACCCTGGGTGCTATGCATAAACAACACTTACTGCAAGAAATAAATTAAAAAAAACTCAAACAAACCCAAAACAATAAAGAGATGAAACAATAATGCATTTTTTTTCTGTTAGTATATAATCTTACTTCCAGATCTAATTTTTTAACAAAGATTATATCAGATGTATTTTTGCTTTGTATGTTGTGTAATCAAGCTGGTTTAGACATCTCCAATAATGAACATGTTGCTATTACTATAAAGTCATATAAAAGTAGGTGAGCAGCTGTAGCCTAATAAACACACAGCTGAACAAAGGAAGCTGCTGACAAGCTGCAATCTTGTTTTAATGTAAATTCTCATGTGTTCACCTCATATTTTAATTGTACACAACAATAAATAAGCTTCTGTCACTAGCAGTTTCTTATAAATGGGCTAATGCTAATTATCCCTCTATTTTCAACCACATGGTTTTAGTGAAAAGATTAATGTCAGGAAAATAACACAAAAATAATGAGCTTTGCAAGCCATTTGAGTGGCAGAAAATATTATACTTTTCTTGATTTGACTTTTCTATTTTTATATGAAAGCTGTGACAACTCTCTCATAAAGCACCTCAATATTTCAAACATTGTCTCTTGCAATATATTAATTATGGAAACATAGAACCTGTTTCCCTGAATTTTTCTTCAGGTTTGTTGTAGTGGTGAACAGAAAGCTAAAAAGTGCAACTCCAGCACCATCACTGAATTTAAGGGCTGGTCTTTTTTTCTTCATACATAATTAAATATGGACAAGTTTCCCTTCTCTTCTGGCCTTTGTTCTTCACTTGGTATTAGGGAATGTTTTTTTGGTCTGAAGGAATTTGTTTCTAGTGTGACAAATTATTTGAGCTCGGACTAATGGTAAGCTACATCATCAAAAAGAATAATTGTCCAGGGAACAATTAAGAAGAGCCCTTTGAGCCAATCAAATAACACGAACTCACTTTTTAAATCAGATTAATCCTTCTGGTTACATGTCTCAAGATTCCAGGCAAAACCAAGACCACAGCTTGAGGCACAAAGATGATGCTTGCATTTTGCAGTGGTCCCTGGTTTAGACACACATACTTTCTGTACTGCAGGTGTGCTCTCTGATCTGGCTGGAGCACAATCCCTTCTGCACAGAGGAGCCAGGATGCTAGAACACACTGCATGGTGAGCACATCTGCACCGGCAGCCTTGCACTGGGCTCATGGAAGTCTGGGGATGCAGAGGCTACTGCACATACAGATGCTTTGTTAGTGTGGGACCAGCAGCTGTCCAGCTGTTTCATGTACGGTGGTTGGTTTTCTGTTTGAAACAGAAGCACTCCTTTGCCTTTCCTTAAAACAAATCGATGGGCTACAGCATTTGTGTCCCACATGACATTAACATGATACTATTAAATATTGTATTATTGAGGCTTCTGGATCAGAGTTCAAGTAATTTGCTGTTCTCACTATTAATGTGAGTGTGGGTATAAAACATCCCTAGAACACCTCATCCAAAGGTGACGCTATAATTCATGGTGGCTTTCATGCCCCTTCTCATTCCCTGCAGTGTTTCTGAATACAATGCTTCACTGAAATGCATTCCCCGCTATGGACGTCGTAACACAGAAGTCCAGTGCTGATCCATTTCCTTTGCAGGAGAGTGGGAGATAGATCCTTGTCCATCAGAGGAGAGAAAAGGAAGGTACATGAAAAGTGCCACAACCTCTAACCTCTTTTCTTACTCTCTTCTGGAACAGAAAGGTTGCAAGCTGAACCCCAGTAGGTTGGGTGGGCAGCTGGATCAAAGCAGCAATACATCGGTAAAGTGTGCTTTGAGCACTACTGAGCTGGACACGAGATTCTTATCACACTAAAATAATTATATTCAGTAGTCTCAAAATCAAATTTGTTTCATATTGTTTGGGAATTACACTCAGAACTACAGTGGTGCCAAGGTATTAAGAGAGTATTTATCACTCCTTTACATTTCTCACCTCTACCCATTTTAAGACATCATTATTTTTCTTTCTCACATACAGATGTTAAGGAGTAGTCAATGCTGCTCGTTTCACATTCCAGTCCACATCCTGCCACTGTTCTCTGTACCTGGCCTTACTCCCAGATGTCCCAGGGTCACTAAATCACTGTCAGAGTGATTACATTTGTATTCCACTTTCTCATCCAAGTTCAAGTAGAAGTATCGCAATTTTTTAAGTTCCTGAAGTACTCTACAAGGTATTAGGTAAAAGTTGAATAAAACAATGTTGGCAGATTGATGTTTGGCTGCTCTTATTTTGTAGTAGGGATAGACAAATTCAAAGCCATTTGAACCTCATGGGTCAAAAACTTGATTACATCATTACTGGGTTCATCTCCCATTTAAAACCATTGTTTAAAAGGGGAATTGAAGAAAAAAGACACAGATACAAGCTTTGCAACCCAAAAGCCAACTGATTCTAGTTTTGTTTTCAGGAATACTATCAGGCTTTCCACATGACTTATCGTATCACAGCATCCTACTTCATTATATTATGTYGTCTTGAAATGTACAACTGAGGGAACTTCAATGTAATTAAAATTGTTAAACAAAATACTTCATATCCCACAGAATTTCTCACTCCTCATCAGTTCTTTGGTCTCTTCTTTCAATCCTTTTACAAGAGAAATAAAAGATTTGGACTTAAAGTACCTAATGATTTGGGCAGCCAAATCAGAGAAACTTTTGTAGGTCTGACATTCATGACTAAGTAATTAGTACTTCCAGGAAATTAAATTTCCTTAGGAATCTCTGTAACTAAATTGGAAAAWTTAAGATATTTTAAATCCTTGCAATTTTTAAAACTTTCAGCCATTTTGTAGATGGAAATACTAAAAAACAGGATCACTTATAATTTAATGAAAAAATTTAAAAGTATTACAGAAGAGTATATAAGCCTAAGAGATGTACACGCACAWGTACATAGCAGTATGCTAATGCAATTATGTGTTCTTGAGATCATAACTATGCAAAACTGAAGGATGAAGCTGCAAGAAGGAAAATAAAATTTTGTTGAAACCTGCAGTGGTTGAAATGTCAGATGAGGGAAGGCATTTGAACATTCTTGGCCCTCCAATCTACAACATCTATTGCTTTCAGCTTCATTTAAGAGGGGAAAAAAAGTAAGTTTCAAGAAAAGCATATGGAACTGAAGAATGAAGAATCATGAGCATATGGAACTGAAGAATGAAGAATCAAAAACATATAAGTACAGGTAGAAATGTAGAATAAAAGACATGTCAGGAAAAAGATCCTATCAACTATAATGGTGAAGTGATACAGAGATTAGGAGAAACTATAAAATCACTCCTGATTAAATAGCATCACTTTCAAAATGTAATRTATTTCATTTTAGAACTACAATTGTATGAATAAATTGCATGAGCATCTCTCTGTTGTCCTCAGTGCTGCTCAATGGAGAAACAGTCCATTCAAGAAATCCTGAGGGCATATTATTTAGGTCTTTCAATGACAGTTTCATTTTTTTTTTTTTTAGCAATAAGAATTTTCCTCACCAAACTAAAAGAAATATTGCTATATTAGTGGGGTCAAGGTCTCACATAACTGACTGATACATGTTGCACAAACTACTCCTAGCTGTCTTAGACTTACGGACTTTGAAAATAAATACTGTGTTCCATTTTGTGAATACACCCCCATTTATATTGCCAATACTAACTGTACTAATAGCTTAAAATTACAAAGAGGGCCCTGATTTTTATAAGCCACAATTCCTTTTATGTTCTATGCAAATCCACTGTTTTATCACATATGCTAAAAAATACCTTTTATGRTATTTAAACATTGGTAGTATCTTGAAGAAAAGTAGCAATATGAGGGTGTGTTAATATAGTCATTTCCATGGCAATTATTTGATTGTAAAAGATTAATGTGACATTGATTTTAAAGCTAACCTGCTTTGTGCAGACTTGCTCTAAATGCAAATAAGCAACACACAGCTACTCAATAAGGACTCTTAGTTAAAATTTTACAGCTGTCAAAATGCTGCTTTGCTAGTAAGCTCTGCAGAGCTTTTCTGCTCCAGCATTTAGGACAAGCAGCACTGTGCCCAGGCTCCCTTGGGAAATTCTGCCTTTATATCTCCCCAAGTCCATGGCAGGGAAAACCTCTGCCCAGAGAACACACAGGGCAGGCACTTCCCTGGAAACAYTGGCCTCTTGCATGAAAAGCCACAGAGGAAGTATTCCATTAAAATGAGCAAAGGGTATTCTACCTCAACTCTTCTATTTTTAGGTAATGAAATAGGACAATAGGGAATTGCAGTTACAAGTAATGTTTTTTTTTTTTGTTTAAATTTTAGTCTGGTAGATTCCACTGTTTAGCATACCTACTCATATCACATATATATGCATCACATCCTGTATACATGGCAGATTTTTATATGTGCATTCGGTTTAGCACAGATGTGGCAAGTTTTGCTTTAAATTTTCTTTTTCTCATGTGATTCTAATATGCAGTTAGTCTATATATTGTAATTTCCAAGGATTTACAGCACAAAAATGAGATTTTCATCCACAAGATAAAATACTATGCACTATGGAACATACCATTTTGACTTCTCAATGTATACTGCGGCTGTGCTCCACAGCAGTTGTCTTGCAATTAAGTACACCAATATAATTCCTTTAAAAATAATTTTAAATCATTGGAGCTATTGGATCGTATGAAATGACATGCATCTGTTRATTCATTTCTAATGAACACTACATATTTCTGGAAGAAGTATTCTTTTGCTGATATTGAAGAATTTACGTAATCATAAGGTTTTGGCAAGGCTGAGAATTGTGTGTCAACTTCAACACTTTTAAAATGCYCCCTGAGTGGTCTAAAAAAGCAAGCTGTATAAGCACAGCAGAGCTGGTATGCAAATAGTGAGATATTCTTATGCTGCATCATATGAACTCACCAACTAGGCACTGCATCCCAGGGAATGCATCTGCTGTGTGAAATTYAATTCACAGCCCAGAGAACACTGCATCACCACAAATCACATTTGTTATAAATTTATAATGATGTTCATATAAAAACATTACATTTTAATAGTTTAAAGAAATGACAGCACTGGGCACTTCATAAATGTTTAACTAGTTGAGTCTTCATAATTTAATATGTTGATGTTACATCACTGAAGATGCTGGGTGAACTTGGAGAGGAGGGATGAGTTACTGTAGAAATCTATGGAAAACCTAACCTCAATGCACACAAATGCTATTTTTAAACACAACCTTGTTTCAAAACACCTACATGGACCAGTGATCTGAAATGGTGCAGCAGCATGTTCCAAAGCCCAGATACGATTAGCATTGCCAGGGATTAGCCTGTGAGGYTAGGCCCTCTGTTGGGGAACCTTAGAAGTAGGTACTTGTTAACAAACGTGTTAACAAATGCATGAGATATCCAGGAAAAAAAAAATAAGTATTTTGTTTTCTTTCATTGTACTTTTGTTTTGATTGATGCTTCTAAAGAATTTTCATCTTTGATCTCTCCAACAATCATCAACTTCTTAAACAGTTCCTTCCTTTTGCTCTTTATGGTCACATTGCTTRGTGTCATTGCTATGATCAGCATAGCTTTGTTGTACACACATATTTTTATTCAAAATTTCCATGAGACAGACAACCCATATCTCCAATTTCCCATCAGCCTATTTGTATCCTTTGCCTAACTCATGTGCCTCAAAGTTCCCTATCTCCACAGCCTCATGGCCAAGGACTGTGTCCCTCTCCAATAAAAGAACTCCAGCTATATTCCCTGTTTATCTGCATCCACACACAGACTGTCAAAATCAAGCTCTGTGTGACCTGCAAATTTGCTCAGGGCAAGATTTTTGAAAACACCATCTTTTCAGCAGCACTCCAGCCTTATAAGATAAAGAGAGCAAGGATACAAAGTGAAACACAGCTAATGTTTGTTGGATGCCTTGTTAAAGTGCGTAAGTTGAAATACATTTTTAAAAATATAGATTTCTTTTCAGTAGTTTTAAKGTTTCAACAGATAGAAACCAAAGAAAATAAGGGAGCAATGAGGATTAACGAAGAGGTTATGTCAAGACCTTTTATTCTGATTGTCCTCTACAAGGTTATTTAGAAGTCAAAGGAAGGAGCACTCCTTTTCAATGGGGAATCTAATTCCTATATARGATTTAATCCTGGTGTACATCATAGTTACAATTATCCTTACAATGAAAGACAACAGACTATTTCGCATTTAGTAAAATTGTCAGCAAGAAGATTGAGTAAGAGAACAGATGTAATGAAAAATGGAGGTATTGTTGAAGGGTTTGCAATGGAAGCTTGCAAAAAGTACCAGTAAACCATTTTACGTGTAACTGTATCTCATCCTTAACACTGGCAACCACAATATTTCAAAGCTCTTTTAGTTTCTGGTAACAACTTCACATGAAGACTATGGATTTTAAAATACCCCTCTGAAYACAAGAATTTAAATGTGTCATAAAATAAAGATTCTTTTATATTAGTAATCAACTAGTCAAMCATTCATACCTGCTTGCTCAAAACTGATCATTGCCCAAGGATCTTTTTTACCCAGAATGGTCATTTTGAGTCTAATTATTTCTTATTAGGGAGAGTCACTTTTAGGCCATTCCTTGATCCTATTTTGAATACAGGAAACAAGCTGGATTGTTCTCTGGAGCAAGAAATTACATTTTACTATGCTTGGATTCAGCTAATCACAATGAGGTCCTGGTCTACAGACTAAAGAAATTCAGTTATAATAATAATGAAAGCAGCACCTACAGCTCATRTGCTCCTRTTAATACTACAGAACATGGAAATAYGTGCAACCTGGTATTAAAATTCAAGCTGAGAGAAGATTTTTAATAATGCAATCCTATTTGATTGGTGTTGATAGAGTTTCTTAAGCAAAATGTTATTTGAGGACCATGATTTTACCATAGTTTACATGAAGCCTAGCATTTTTGATAGAATAGTCTTTGGGGCTCCAATAATCAGTGGTAAAAAAAAGAGAAACCTCTCAGCTTAGATCCAATTAAAATAAGTMTAATTGATATTCAGTATAATTGATTATCCTGAATATCAAGTATACTTATAGATTAAATAATACAAATCTTAGGCATTGGTATTGCTTGTAGAAGGTGTGAGAACAAAATGGAATATTATTAAGTTTTGATTATACAAAAACCACACTTTGGTTAATTGTTTTCCTTCCTAGAGCTACTCAAAACACTTTATTAAGTTTAAAAAAAAAAAAAAAAACAAAAAAAAAACTTCTATCAGGTTTTAATGGTTGAAGTACAATATTTCATTTCCATGAGCATTTGGTAGAGCCCATATGACACGACAAACTAAACACAAAGTTCAAAACAGCTTCAGTGAGACTTATACAAAAAAGAAATCCAAATTATTCAG
The DNA here is from genome assembly GCF_030028575.1 of Malurus melanocephalus. Lineage (NCBI taxonomy): Eukaryota > Metazoa > Chordata > Aves > Passeriformes > Maluridae > Malurus > Malurus melanocephalus. The sequence goes on along the minus strand of NW_026623721.1, from coordinate 500,020 downwards.
ATAATTAATCAATATTGGTTCAATTTTCATTCCAGTAAACAATGAAGTACAGCAAAGGTGCTGTGCCACAAAAGAACTATGCCCATCAAACAATGAATTACTTTAAATTACAGTAGTTATACTAGTTCTGTTTAAATAATTGTTTYGATTAGCTGCATTCATCCTCTGAGTAATTTAACCCAAATTTACTTAAATCTTTGCTGTAAAATTGAATATAGTGCTTCCTGACCAATGGCAATGTCATGGCCCAGCAATCCAACCCACGATACCCCTGCAGACTGCTCACATTCATTTGGGACATGTAACATTTTTGATTAAAAAAGTGTCACTAGATCCTATATTGGTTAAACCACAGGCAAAACTCAAAAAGCCATACTTAGAAGCTTACTTTGCAACTAGGTGAAAACCCAATGGAGGAGGAGGGGAGAACAGTCTCACTTGGCCCTGGGAACAGGGCAATTTCACCACCCCACTTGCTGCCCCGGTGTCAGGGCATGGCAGGGACTCAAAGTKCTGCTGCAGAAAGCTGCCAAGTCGTGGTGGGAGCTGTACACATCCCYACCTCTCACTCTGGAGATCCTCTCCAGTTTCATTAAAACTGTAAAAGAACCCCTGCCTAGGTGTGCAAACCGGAGCTTCCCCATACAGTGGGAAGAATGAAGGTGCTTTTCTTTCCCATATATTCATTTCAAAGGATTTTAAGCAATGCATCYGGTTATGATCTGCAAAATGTATCCTAATGCTGATCAGCTTTTCCCTGTTTGGGAGGTTGTTTGTATCTGCTGAAATGCTCCCTTTTAACATATAAATAATAGTAATGTCTTAGGGACATTAACATTATTCTTGCAGACTGAAACCAACAAAAGACAGTCAATAAAGAAGGGATGCAGGTTTGGTAACAACTTGAAAATAAGAGATTAACATGGGACATGGTGGACAGGAGGAYAGAAATTATTCCCGTAAGAGTCACCTGAATTTTAAGAATACGTCTAATTTCAGCAAAACTTGTTTGTTTATAGTGTTTATATCTATACATGTCAGAAACCCAGAAGTGAGTATTGTGGTCACAGTCTAACAAACATCTCTATCATAAAATTATTCCTTGGAGCAATGGAATATTGTGGATTATTTTASTAACTAATGAAATTAATTACAAGCCTCTTAAAAGATTTAGACCAGGAATAAGATGCAAAACAAGTTTTCTCCAGCTAATTTGAGATTGAGTGTTGTGGTCCCTCAGCAAGAGATATGCCAACAGGTTCCTGCAGCTTTTTGAGACCATGGGAAAACACACTCCCCTGGGAATTGCTGCATAAGCACCTCCTTGTGGCGCTGAGTCCTTGGAGCTAAAGCTGCAAAAGGGATGCTGAAAAACTCTTGAGATTTTGCTTCACCTGCTTTGAGGGAAACTCCCTATTGATATACCTGTGGGAATCTGCTGAGGAGCAAACCTCCAAAAAGAAGTTCAACTTACTGAGGGATTGCAGAACTGCTACCCTAAATCAAACATTTGTGTACTTGGACCGTGTATCTCTCCAAGCTCCAAATATCTTCATAATGCATGATCAGGGATTAATATAACAAGGATCTAATCTGGGAACTGTTGCAGTAAAAATGTACAAATACATTTTTATATACAAGCACAGAGCTGTCTATTCAAGAGATGTGAACACAGCACATCTTGGTGTAAAACTGAGGACAATATTGATATCATGATGTCATTGTTAAACTACATGACAGAAAYACTTAAAGAGCCCATGATTTGAATGACATTTTAGACAGAGTGATCAGTGGCTCCCCAGGCTTTGGCACATTTGAAACGGTAGTAAATTTGCTTGCAGGTATATGGTGATGGTATTGCTGGAGCTCAAGTTGGCAGGGAAATCAAATTAGACTTCAACAGAAACTAATGAATTAGAAATTAATGAATGCTAGAGAACTTTGCCACAGCTCAAGTATTATCATTCTAGACTTAATGYCTTTATTACACAGCCTAAAATTATTTGAGAAATCCTTATACATATCCCCACTGGGTATAAGACATACAGATAACATCCTAATGCCTTAGTTCCTCACAAAAAACCCGAAGAACAACTTTTTGACCGTTATGACACACTGTGAAAATTAGATTCTAGAAAGACAAGCAGGAGAAAAAGGTGCAATTTAAGTAGAACTCAATATCCTTTCTGACTAGTATTTAAAGGAAAAGTCATAGAACAAAAGTTCCCTCCTCACAGTGAGTGCAGAAAACCTAATATTTACTCATTTTTCTCAGAGGAGTTTTCCTTATTATGACATGGAGGCAAAAAAGAGTGTTCTGTTGTTCTGAAAGCTGAAATAATTTATTTGTGGGTATCAGGCTGTAATCCCACAGYGATTATGTGTCCAGTGGAAAGATATTGGCTAGTTCTGTAAAAAATGCCTTTACATTACATACTATATGATAAACTGGGATGGCAGAGAGATTTTTTTTTCCTCTGGGGGAAAGAAAGAAATTAAAAACTTCTCACTAAACCAGGCAAAAAACTCAGCTACTTGTTTCCCAAATGAAAATTTCTTCTGCTTCACAAAAAAAAAAAATCTAGGTAATTTACTGGACTCATCTAATAAGATACACTATATCTTCAAAAAGAGATGGAATGATAAGATAGTGATTTCCATGACAAGTGGCAGGAGAGGCTTCAGAACAAAAAAAATCAAGAGATCACTCCTCTGATGTCACCAATCAGTTACAAAAATGCTGCCAAAAAAGATGAAATACATCTGAATAGCAGCATTGTCTAACCCAAGATGAAGCAACCAGAACAAGAGAGTTAGTGCAAGGGCTGAAGGAAGAAAACCTTCAAACTCTGTTCCTCAATTCAATAATTTTATTCAGTTTCTGTTCACTATATCAATGCCAGTGAGAGAGCATTCTTGTAAAAAATCTGGTTAACCTGTGCTTGACAGAGCCCRAAGCTTTGAAAGCTAAGAGGTAATTACTAAGAAAACAGAAAGAAGACAGTCAGTGCCATCTCTTTAAAGCTTTTAGATGATCTTTACTCACACTKTTTCAAAAGTTAGCTCAAAGCATATTTTCTTTCCTCATTATTCCTTTTTACAGCAAAATAAAGCCTGTAAAAAGGGATGTTCATAKTGATTCCACTATTAACTCTGTACAAAGTCTGGCCCATATCTTTATTTCTATTTAAAAAATTAATGCAACACAATTACAGGAAAACAATCAATGAAGCAAGTGCTGCGAGAAATTTATATTGTCCTGCAGTCAGTTTGCAGGTCAAATATGATTGAAATTGACTATGACTGAAAAACCTGAACAAAACAAAATAACAAACTCAAATCTCCAACTTTTTTTTTAAAAAAAAACCTTCCACCCACTGGAGATAAAACCCAGTGGTTTAATCATAAAGTTACAACAGTATATAGATGTTGGATTCCATTTCATCAAGGTAAGGTCACCTTGTACATCAACAAATTCTCTGATACGCTTTAAACTGAAGACTCTTAAACTGAGCTTTCTGCTGCCATTGGCTCACTGCAGTCATGTAAAACACTTGGATAGAGATTAAGTAGTCACACTGCTATGCCTTTCCTTATTTCCAGCAWTATCTGCTGTAAARTCATCYGTAGAATAACCACATGGAMCWCTTTTTRTACATTCCTGTCTTATRTAAGCAATACCTGTGTCTGTAMCAGCAAAGCCAATGTAACCACAAAYTGAAAAGTTGCTCTGTATAAGCACTGATTGGCAGCAATGAAAATAGGTGCACTTACTGATCCCTCTACTAAAATGTTGCTCAGATATTRAAAAAGAAAAACACTGCTCTAGGCTTCAAAATTCAGCTGATGTGGGCTGAATCCCTCTTAAATAGATATGATTATATTTCAATGTCTTTTGTGATTATGACAATTTTGACAAGATAATAATCTCCTCTGAACAGACTTTTTAAGTTTAGAGAAATAACATATGATTTATTAAATAATCTGTCAAATTATCTATGAACCCTGTTTTCAAAAGAAGTCTTATGATCTCATTACAGTAATTACAGAAAATCTATGCCTGATGTTATAAATAACAAGTACCAGGTATACAAAGGAGAGTACTGGAACTCAAAGTACAGGAACTTGCAAGGTTCAAAAGGTGACAGCATGRCTTTGTTCTCTTAAAATAGTCAATAGAAGTTTCCGTGTTAAGTATCCCACACACTAGGTCAACGCTGGAACCCTAGGCTTCAAAATGGAGAGAAAGAAACAAGTTTGCAGCTATGTTAAAATTAAATAAACTAGATATGTATATTGCAGCATACTTCTCTTTCTTTTCCAAACACTTTGTTGCCTTTTACTCATACTGTTTTGGAGAAAAGCAAAAGCCAGTTCCATGCATCACAACGATTATTCAGAAAGAGAAGCAGAGGTACAAGTTAATATCAATAGGAAGTGTTTTTGAAATTTTAAACATCATAGCAACTTTAATTTTACATATTCATGCTTCTTTTAGGGCAAGATAGGGCTCAGCAAAACAGGGAAGAAGGGTATGGCATTTACTTTCCTGTGTTGTAAATACAGTAGGCAGAGGAAAGAGGACAAAAGCTCTGAAATCTCCACAACAAAGTTGTTTCCTCTTAATTCCTGCTGCTGTGGATTAAAGTCTTACTCTAGTAGTCAGCACTGCACTTGCAAAATTGAAGCATCTCCTGCCTCTTACACTGGGGCACTTTCCCTCTTTTAACTGAAAGCTCCTGCTTTTGAACAGTAAAGGATCAGGTATTCAACCAATGCAAGGTTGTTGACAATGCAGGCAAAGCTTCTTATTAAGACATTTCAAGATAAAAACCCATACTATTACCTGAGAGAATGCTACAGATACCTAAGGTTTTCCACCTAAGCCACCTGAAAGATGCTGTCATTCCACTGTGTTGGAGCATGACAGAACTGAGCCTCCTCCCTGTCAATAACATCACCAGAACAAGCCCCAGCATGACTCCCATGCCTGGCGTTCTACAATACAGCCATTCCAGCACAAGTGCTCCCTACAGCTCGGTGAGAATGAGCACTCARCAGCCCACGCACAAACCTATTCCAAGCATAAAATAGCATTTTATTCACCATGAAATAAACCACTGTGTGTCTGAACAGATATTTAATGCTACAAAGTTAGTTCTTTCAGGAGGCATTCAGAAAAAGGTTTCAATGCTTAATAGAGCTGAATTACTAAACAAATATAAAAATTGCTTTTTAAATAGCTGAATGGTTAACTGAAATAGGATAATTCAGACAATCATTCAATCATTTTTGTAAGAGGTTTTAAGTGTAGAAAGCTATCGTCTCCAGAAAAGTGAAATTTAAAGGCATGATATTCAACTTAACATATTTTGGTTTTAAAATTATTAAAAATTATTTTTACCCTTAAGACGCAAAAAAACCAGAAAAAAAATTACCAGACTACCTAAAAGAAATATGCAGACTTTGAAAAAGTTTAAATGTCAACTCACCAGTCTCTTTACAATTTTCAACAAAAGCTTCAGTTCTCGTGTATCTTTTTTGGACTTCAGTACTTCAGCAAAGCTGTCCATGTTTTCTGGAGACATACTCTCCTGATTGTTCCCTCCATACAGCTGAACCAGTAATAATAAGCACTGTGAGGCACTCACAAATATTTCAGTATCTTCACTGGGAAGCTGAAATGAATGAAAAATGAACCAAAAAAATCAAATTCCAGTTTCAGAAAAATTGCATATCACTGGGGATTTGGAAGAGTATTAACATTTGCATTGTGCCAGGAAAGAATAGTTTCTAGTTGATTGACTCAAAATTCCACTAAACTAAGCTTAACAAAGTGATGAAAATATAATTAAAATGTATCTATTCTCAAGCAGCAGTATAACAATGTCTTCACAATGATTCTGTCAAGTAATATACCTATAGCGATATCATAACAGCACTGGAAATGTTGCTYCCAACTATGTTATTTTATTCTGCTTTAAACAGAAGCAGTAATAATAAAAAGTATCATTATAGCCATGATGTCAAATCTTCTACATCATGAACACCATAAAATTTCATTTAATTATTTCTAAATCAAGCCTCTTGAGGTAAAGCACAGGCTATCTAGCTGTTTAATGGATTTTAAGTAGTCACATTAGGAGGTACATTTTGAAGGTTTTAAGTATTTTCCTGAATTCCAAGTTTTTTGCACTCCTTTGAAGATCAGACACTGCAGTAGGCCCTAGCAATAGGATGGAAAATTATTTTCTGGGAAGCAAAATCACAAAAAAGATTCAGGGACATGACTAGTGATCACCTTTAAACAAGCTTCTGATAGTATGACACCACTATCAAAATGATTTCTATATTTCCTGAAAGTACAACCTGGAAATAATAAGTAGAGATATTATGTCTGTATTTGTCACTGACAATGACATTTTGGAATGACAACAGGAATCCAATGTCTAGTTTCAGAACAGAGAGTGCACAAAAGCTAGCGAAAAAAAATCACAGAGCTTTCTTGGGAACAGGCAAGAAGATGACACATTGGAAAACATAATAGCCAAGGACTGATGGAATTCAGATAGAGCATATCAGAGGGAGGGTTAAAGGAGACTTGATCATGTCCTCTCAGTTATATGTGAGAAAAAACAGACTGAGGATAGGTTAATTCCTTTACCTGAAAAAGGACTGATAAGAGATGATAGCTCAAAAATTTAGAMAAAGCAATCCAGATTTGAAGAAATATAATACTTTGATTTTCTTTCTTTTCTTTCTCTCTTTAATAAGAGTGATTAACTGCTGAAACAACTTTCTTAGAACTGAGAGATTCTCCATCAAAGGCTATTCAAACATCACAACTTTTTTTTTTTTTTCTAAAAAAATAAGAAAACCATTTACTCTAATGAGGAATTAATTTAGGAAAGTCCTGTCTATATATAACGCTTGACTTAAATTACTGCAATAGTTTTTTCCTACTTTATAATCTATGACATGAACAAAATATATTGGTGATGTGGTCTTAATGATTTAGATATAGAAGTATAAAAACACCTCATCATTACCACTCATTCTTTTAATTCCAAAAGTATTATTTATACATACAGAAGCTACATTAAAGTACAGTAAAAAGACTATTCTTACAGAAAATAAAAGGAAACAATTTATATAATCTGTCCAACCATTTATGTAATATGCCGAATCATCTTAATAATTATTACTTATTTAATCTGAACTATGAAATTCCTACTTTTTTCATTTTAAGGAAAACCCACACAGTTACTTTAAAGCAATCTGAACACATCATCAGACATACATCTCTCAAATATTCAAGCAGGAATTCCCAAGGGGTCTGCATGCAAATACAATCCTGTTTTCCATAAGCTTCATTGAGTTCCTGTTTAAAACAGWCTGAACTGAGATGTAATCTCTGAATATATAGCCCCAAGACATATCACATTCTATTTGAACTAATACTGTGCAAGTGACAGGACCACAGCAGCTATTTCTTCCTCAGTTCTGCCATATGGCTTTTCTTCATTCCAATCTAAATGCCACTTACTTGATTATTTCCTTCCCATCATMCTGACTTACCTAATAACATCATCAACATAATTAGTAAGGCTAGARAGCAGGAAAAAGCTACAAATAGTAATAAGCATTATAGCTGCAGTTATATCTTTAATCCTTAATTTTTTTTTAAAAGTCTGCTGAGTTCACTTGGGGCTTTGAGACGACTTGTATTTCCTTCACTGAAATAAAACGCCATTGGAGAAAGGAAGGACCACTACTTTAAGGTATGTCTCTCACACCTTTTGAAAGCATCATTCCATGTTAGTTTGTTACTGGATCAGTGTAGGCAGCTACCTCAACCAYCCCTTGAAGAAAACCACAGTACAAGGACTATATTCAATTTTCAAATGTTGTTTTGTTGGCTAAAAAAAAAGATAAAAAATGAAAAATCACTGAAAATTTTGGACTTATATAACCTTCCCTGGGTATTGCACTGGAGGGAGTTCCCTGGGTTCCATGGGCACAAAAATCCCATGTTTAGTCAGCAATCACAACAGCCATACTTGGAAGTGACACTGATCCCAAGGATTTTTTCAGAGATATTCACCAAATATCAAAGGAGTGGAAAGGAGTTAGTCTCTACAGAGGACTTCTCTGACAAACTTGTGTGAAGACATAAAGAACCATGAACCTTAGTGGTTCTTCCCAATTCCAGGAGGGTACATGTCAAGGAATCAAATGAGCAATTCCAGCTGGTTAACATTATTCTCAGGGGAGRCTGATTACAGCAGGAACACCCAGTTAGTGAGGCAGTGGAACACTTTGCCCTAGGTGAGGAGGAGCTGTGCTTGGCCCAGTGGCTTTGCTTTTCTCCTCCTGGCATTTATCATTGTTGTTCTTTGTTCTCCAACAAGAGAAAGGAAAACYCTTTCAATCCAGTGAAAGGAAATTTTCCATCCAATCTGTCTTGGCATCTTGCTCTTCACAGGTTATCAGGCCATCAGTGAGCATTTCCCAAGTATCACACCACAGTTCCCAACACCTGCCAGTTATGACATCACATTATTCAATCACCAATGCCAACGAAGTCTTTCATCCCCTGTTGTACTTCAGGTTCTTCTGCTCCTCTTTTTCACCAGAATCCCTTTGAGCTTCACTGTTAACTAGACTTTGTGGAGCAAGTTGTTGTTACCCTGAGAAAATTCAGGGCAAAATAACAGCAGCACAGGTCTTGAGTGAAGAGAAAAACAAGCTTGGAATAGGAAAGGCCATATTTACTCTGGAGGGAATGAGAATCGTTGGCCTGCAGTCTAAGACATTAATAATTAAYGTGGAAAAGGAACTCTCAGCAATCTCCCTATTTAAGTATGTCCACATCAGCATTTTTCTCTGTAACTCTCACCGTTTTGCTGTTTCACTTCTGACAAGTAGTGATTTAGATGTCAAAAGCTGTAAGCTGGTAACCTGAAATTTAGCACTGGCTGGCAGTCAGTGTTAGTACTGGAAATAAAGAGTAGGGTATTTGAAAAACATAATTGGTSTAAATCAAAAGCAATAGCTGAAAATATCACAAATATCTGTAAATACAGAAAATGAAGGAATGAAAATTAATCCTTAACCAAATAATATCTCATGTTTAATAAGAATAGGAAAGATATAATCGTTCAACAATGATTAGAGATGGATGGTTCAGCTCTTAATTAGATGGAACAGCATTCTGCTTATTTTTTAATCAGAGCAATTCAATTTGTTATGAAGTACATTTCCTTGAAATACATTTATAGTATTTTGTTCTTTCAGGAGAGTAGAAACCTATGAAAAAAGTAATTTGGACCCTTTACGAAAGTACCTCTCCCTTAATATTTCATAATTACATGAAGTTTCCTTTTCCTTTATCAGTGGTAGTGGGGGTTATGGATTCAGCTCTTCAGCAAGGTAGAAAAGTTAGCAGTACTYCTTCTTGCAGCTGTTAATATTCTTGGCTAGTGTATAGCTTGAAGAAAATCTAGCACCTTGAAATAAATTACTGAAGACCTAAGGTCATAATTTTTGCCATTCTCTAACTCAAAAYTGTAGATTTATTTTTCACTTCTTTTAAAATAATACCTCATGACAAGATTTCTGCGCAATTAAGTTAGTGTATTACTCTTTGCCTGATTTTTATGGCCATGTTATAACTTCCTGTAAACAAGCTTATAATACAACATTTTATTTTCCCTTCCYTTCTAGAYAGAGCCTGCTCTGTGTATTTTAGAGTTAATGTGGTGAAGAGCAGGAAGTTTCTTGTTGTTGCACATCTATATTTCTGCAGTCTGTTCTCAAAAATCCCATCATTTTTAACTGAGTGAGTTGCAGAGTGTTCATGAATTGCAAACCACTGCAAGAAACGTGTGATCATTTGAGCTGAAGTGGCAGTTTTCACACCGTTGGAATTGTTAACAGCATCTAATTTTAGAGCTACAATGAAACTGTCTGGATTACCCAGAGGGGACACTATTTTGGTGCATTAATGAGGTTATACACATAGAGAGTTTATTATGATAAGAGACAGATATTCATTAGATCACTAATGTGATTATAGAACCTGCTGCAAAGGAAGCACCACTGGGATCTATAGCAAAGATGATTTTGTAAACATTTTACAAAATGTAAAAGCAAAACATCACTATTCATCTGCTAGCTTTACTAGCAAATATGCACAGTTACTTAGTTATTAGTAAGTATGCACAGTTTTAAATTAAAAAATAAAACACAATATTTTCACTTAGGGAAAAACTGCCATTCTCCTACCTAAGGGAAATATATATATATACATGTATATACACATACTTTTTTTTTTCCCCACTTCCTTTTAATCTAGGCTAATTGTTGAGAAACTAAATCCCCAGTCTGAAATCCTGTGCATGTAAGAACATTTTCTTCTTTCCTCCGGTGTGTTTATTAAAGTTGTTTTGTTTTTTTTTTAGGGTATCCCTGTATAAGAGAATTCTTGAAACAAAATTTCCCGGTAACATTTCAAATATAGGAAATAAACATGTCTTTCCACTCTGATCACAGAACAGTCTGTATTCTTAGAGAAATGTGAAATAAAAGTCTACAGTTAYCATTCTTCTGTAGTAATTTTCATTATTCATTAGCAAATGACTTTACTGAAAACAAAGTCCATGCACAGCCTTATAGTCAGTGCAGTACAGAGACAAAAAGTACCTAGAAAAGACCATCTCGTTCATCCAAGTGCACTGAGGTTTCATATTAGTCCTCTTCACATTTGAACATGATTAACTCCACTTTCAACAATAACATACAGAGCACAGCAATCAAGTGCAAGCTTACCACCAGAAGTCAAGAAAAGTTCACTTCCAGCAGTCTARTAGGCTCCAGAMAAGRCTGKAAGATYTACACCTAGGAACTAGATCTAGGAMCTMTAGAGAACRAAAYTCCTTTTTRTAGGTACTGGCATGGTTCTSAAAGTTTGCAAAAATCCACACTGAAGTGATTTCAAAAGTAATTTTTTTTTTTCAGTACAACGGGTACATCAAAAATTAGGTGTTTTGTATATTCTACAATTGCTGCAGGTTTCAGAGTAATATTCAAATTACATTTACGTTAAGCAGAGAAATATTACCCAACAAAAGTTGGAGTAATAAACTTTTAAACAGAAAACTACGAAGGAGAAGACTAAATGCTCAATTTATTTTCCTCGTATTGATCAATTAAGGGCATAATAATACTTGGATTAAATATTGAATTCTCTGTATTTGCAATGTTTCCTGCATGACAGAATTTGTAATTATTTCTCCTTTTGCATTGTTAAATCTCTGAAGTTTCATTTACATGCAGTCTAGGTTTTAAAAACTTGCTTTGCTATGCCTTTAGTGATAGACTAAATCACAACTACAGAAGGGAAAAATTGATTCAAAGTCCTTGACATTTTCAAGTTTAACTCACATTGATTTTTTTTTAGGGATTATTGAGAGAGAAAAACATGTAGAACTTGAGCAAAATAAAAAGGCAAGWAAATGAGGTATGGAATAATAATCTACTTGACAGATATACATTTCAATGAGGGAAAACAATTATTCAAAGTGACTAAGAAACTATATCAGTGATTATAAGAAATTATAAATATGCTAAGACAGGCAGAAAYAGCAAAGCAGAGAAAATAATTTTAACTCAATATTTTAAAGCAATGATTAGTTCAAAATCTAAGACCTCCATTACCTCCAGAAAATAAAGCTGGCAAAGAACTGAGTGCCTCAAAACAGCAATAAAGGGTTAGGCAGCCACACAGCCCAATGAATACAGAGAAGAAACACTGGCAACTCCATAGAACTTCAATTTAGGTAGGCCTGAGGTTTTTTGAGGGTAGAGAGCATATACATTTTGAGACATGCTCTAGATTTCAAATATAATCTATTCCTATTTTAAGAGATTAGAGCATAAACCATTTTAAASAAGTGGATCCTAAATGCTAAAATCATTATACCATTGCTCAAACTCTTGCAACCTTAGCAGGAAATATTTAATACAGCAATGGGAAAAAATATTTCAAAGATAAAATTTAACAAACCTAGCTAACACAACTTTCACAGACCTAAATGAGAAAATGCCTTACTTACAGATCTTTACAAAATTGAAAACAAAACTAAACTATTTGTCTGTAAAGAAGTGGCACTGATGGTCTTTATCCTTTGCCTGTATGCTGAAATCAGAAGGTTTAGAATAAGCATATTACACAAACCAGGATCTGCAGAAGTRCAGAACAAAGCAAAACCTAATGGTAATTTACAGCCATGCTTCTGAAATACAAGGGCAAGTCACAATCTAATCAGCACATGCTAACTGTACAATTATCCTATCCTTTAATTAAAAACTTAGAAAAGACTTGCAGGTGGTATAGACTGAGTAAAGCTTGGCCTCTAATTTTCTGTTCTTTAGAGAGTTAATAGAATTAAAATTTATGACTAGTTTCACTTTAAAGGAACATTTGCATCTCTTCATGTCCTACTATTTATCATATATAGCGATTTTTAAAAATCAATAAAAAAARGAATGAAAATAATTTAAAAAGATAAAATATTAAATAGTTGGAATTCAGTCACTTTGTCTTAGGTCATTCAGAGAACATTTCAAAAAAGCCTATGTCAATAGCTGGTTTGAATAAATCCATCAAAGGAGGACTTAGCAACAAGTATAATGCCAAAAATTAATAAAAAAAGAATCACACACTTCTCCAAAACAGAAGACAGACAGTGCTAAAGATAATAAAAGGATCACAGTGGTGATATCACAAAAAAAAACCAGAAAACCTCTGGTTTAAATGAAAGAAAATGGCTCTGGAAGAAAACACAGTGAATCTGAAATGCCTCTAAGTAAAATAACCCAGAAAGTGATACAGTGAAATTCTCACATACAATTTTAATGGTTTTATTTTGACTAAAAGGTTGATGTAGCCTCTAAAAGCGCTGACCAGCCCAAGAAGCATTCCTCCACTATGAACCATTACACACAGAGTAAATATAGATCTCTGTATGACAGAAGCTKAGCTGATGGGATGCATTAGGGCCACAATGCAGCACTCTGTGAAGATTTCAATGCAGTGCTGTGTCATCTAGTAAAGCCTGGAAAGGACTGCCTTTAAACACACTTCAAAGATGTTTACAGATCACCAGGGACCACTCCCACTCATAAATCCCWCAGGATCATGTTGAAATAAAACAAAACCCTTGAGAAAACTCAGAATGCTCAAACCCAAGAAAATAATATTAAAATGCATCACTCACTGCAAAGTAAATTTGCATTTAGTGACTTTCCTGAAGGCAGCAGTATTAATAGTTTCAAATTTTGAGTGCCATCCTTTCCTGCCATCCTTTCCCTACACAGTGGTGACTAGTTCATTCTGAAGGGCTAAATGTTGGCTATACATATGCATCCAGAGAACCTGAAGTTTGCCCCTCATCCCATTTCTATGCTCAGGACAAATATACTTTGATGTCACTGATAATCTGCAAGTCACTGGGACCTATAACTTCTTACAAAGTGCTGGAGTACTAGGTGGGAGCTTACAAAATATTAAAAACTAGTAAACAGAGCTCTCATATTTTCAATTCAGTAACATAATTCCAACTTCAGCAACATTCCATAGGGCTGACAAACAAGCAAACTCTCACCAGTTGAATAAGCTTGCTAATTAGGTCCGTCAGGGTTTTATTGATAAGCAGAAGGTCTTCGGCAGCCTGCGTGTCCCCTCCTGCACCAGATTTCTGTGCCTTAATAAGAGAGAAAAAAAAGTCAGAAGCAACCTTGGTAATTGTTCTGTTATGAGGAACAAATTAGGTCCATTAGGAGGTCAAAGTGTGAATGGAAGTTTGAAGGAGACTAATGCACTTTTTTCTAGTTAAGTATTCCTGGGTTCCCAATGAGCAGTTACGCTCCCTCTGTGGCAATAAGCACAAAGCAGAGACCTATGCTGTCATGCCATTCTGCACAGGCTGAATATACTGACCTGCATAACATTTCCTCAGCAAAATGCAATAATATGTGCATGCAAAAGATACCTCTGAAGTCATGAATGTTTTAAGCATTTGTCATTTCTGTCAACATGACATGTCTGTTTTAGCATTGAAATTCAACAGTTCCCTTTCATTAGAAACAATTTYACATGCAACTCAAACCAAGATAATGAAGGTGACTGAAAATTWAGGTTTCTCAGCAATACTGTCCAATTTTGCCTGTCTGCCTCACTCTGTATCCTGAAATAATGACAACATAATAATTTAAATTATTTTTGAAAYAGTAATAATAAACTTTTCAAGTAATAAGATCAGTTACTACTTGTAATTCTGACCACTGTCATCCCCCCATCATCAAGACATACTACCATCCTAGGCACTGCTATTTATGACCAATCCCTGCCCCAGGGCACCTGAAAGGTCTGCTTGCAAGATTTTTCATTTAACTTCATTATCCTGCATCAGCTTTGGAGYATGACCCTGTACAATCAATCTGCTAGAGGAAAAAAGTAAACATTTTATCTAAAGAACACATTTAAAAATAATTTTGTATTGTGTTTYATTTATACCTCAATTCTAAAAATCACTGTCCAAGTGTAATATTTGGAAGTTTTCTACTGGTTAAGTTAAGAGAGGAGCAAGTTCCCAGAGACAGGTGCCACTACTGCTCAAACTCCACTGCTGATACTGATGAGTTGAAAGGATAATGCCTTTCTTCTGGAAGGAATTTCTAAATAAAAGAGAACTGAAGAGCCGTTTCTGTAGCTAGTAAGTCACAGTGGTAGGTCCCTCTCTGAAACTCACCACAATGACCTGGAATGCTGAAGTCCAAGAAGGACAAAAAGACAGTATAGAGAAGACAAATCATGGAATGTTTATATTAATGAAGAAAGGGAAGTAAGCCACCTTCAGCAAAATTTACAACAGCTTTTTCTGATTAGTACACAGATGAGAAGACACCCTCCATTAGGGATCTTTGACTATTTTCTTTAACTTTTATATATTTAGTGTCTTTGGAAAGAGAATAAACTGTAACACTGAAGAAATTATATATGTATATGAAGGATACATATTAGATTGAGTTGTAGAATCATATAATCACAGAATGTTCAGGGGTTGGAATGGACCTTCGAGATCACCTAGACTCACCCCCCACAGGCAGGGACATGTCCCACGAGACAAGGTTGCTCCCAGCCTTATCCTACCTGGCTTTGAATACTGCCAGGGTTGGGGCACCCACAGACTCTCCAGACAACTGTGCCAGAGCCATGAAATAGAGTCTGTATATCAAATTGAAATTGTAAATTCTTTTCAGCTAATGTGGTTCACCCATGGGACATAATGACAAAACTTCTCCAAAACAGATATACAAATAAATCAAACTTTGTACAACTTCTATTAAAATACATGCATTGTACCACAAAGAGTGAACTCTTGAATGAAGAGTTACGAGCACCATCCAGCATGAAATACTGAAGTGCAATGGCAAAGTGGTGTTATGCTTTGCCTATGCAGCTGGATAAGGTTGTCACTTTACATAAAATGCTTAAATAAAAAGGATTCAAGTGGAGGCACTACCATCTGTAAAAGACAACTTAAGCCTAAGAAATGGAAAATACAAGAAAATTTGATTCTATTTTTCAAGTTCTGATTTGGATGGTATCTTATTTAAAAGATCTCTATAAAAACAGTGCGAAAACAATATCTGTGATGCATTTAGTGACCCGTAAATAGGTGAAGGCTATATAGTCAATAACTAATGGCCACCATTCAATAGGGCATGTGTACTGATGTAGAACTCTCAGGGGCCTTGTGATGAGTATTGCCAAGACAAATATTGTAAGCTAAAGGAAGTAAAACCATTGTAAAATTAATTTTATATGGGCACAAAATAGAGCTATTCTTCAAATCTCAGTTTTCAGCTTGTAACTCATTACCCTTTCAGAGCAAAGCAGTTTACTTTGACAAGAGATGAACAAAACTGGAGCTGCAGTTTTAGTRCATCCATCAACTGTTGTATTCAAGTAAAGCCAGAACGGAATTTGGCTTTGAACAAACAGATTTAATTTTGCATCTAAATAAAAACCTTCAATTTGACTAATATTACCAATCCATGTGCAAGATCCTCTTTCCTCATGTTCCTCCAGAATAATTGGCCTCRCCACTGTTATATGGAGCATAAGTACAGAATTCAGCAGTGATTACATGGAATGATGCCAAAAATATGACAACAAGCAATTAGCCTACAAAATTTGATTTATGAAGTGATTCTTAGATGAAAATATCATTGCAGAACCTGCTAATAAAGGACTCAAAAAAGACAAGGTATTGTACCATCACACATCAAAACCAAGCCAAAAACCTCCCAGTGRAATGTGGTTGATAACATAGCTGCTTGTGTAAATCAAAATGCAGAAAAAAGAAAAGCTCRATTTTCAACACCCTCTTACATAAAGCCTTCTTAAAAAATCACTCCCAAAAACACCCMAAAAACCAACATCGCCCACCACAACACCCTGCAAACCAAAAAACACTGAACCAAAACTGAAAAACAACCAACCCATAGCCTTTGGGGAGTAAAGGAGTCATGTCCCAAAAGATACTACAACCATCTGCAGTCTTTYGAATCTTTGTCCTTCAGATGTATTTGACCTAACAAATCTCTGTTCTTCAGTGSTTAATCCCAAGAACATAAAAACCTMACATGAARAGTACATGGTGCTGTTTGCAGTGTAAATATAGAAGTTATGTCCACTTGACTAACTTAGAAATTTGGCAGATCATTTAAATACAAAGCAATATTTGCTAGCTTTACATCACATCTAAAAAAAGATCAATGCTTTTTCTCCATATGTTACTAAGACAGTTACATGAAATTTCTTTGAATTGTGTCTTTTTGTGATGCACAAAAAGAGGAGGATGTCTTTAGTGGAGGAGTCTTACCAATGCAATGACTTGCAGTGGTTCAAACAGAAACTTGGAAMACAAATTGAGTTTCCACCTGTCTTGGGTTGATGTGGTGCCAATCCTGTATTCCTATATTCTGTCAGCTTGTATGCCCAAAAGGTGCCTGTGCCTTTAGATCCAACCCAGAAGGAGGTGCAGGGGCCACGCAGGCAGTTTAAAAGCTGGGACTACTGCGCAGACAGGGGTTTTTGGACCTCAGCATCGGTGCTGCAGGAGCCCTTGCTCGCTGTGTGCAGTGGAGTTAYRTTRTTGCCRTTTAGCTAGCTCGGGTTTGTTAGCTGGGGCAAACAGTTTTCAGAAGACTGCCACCCCCTCTGTGGCTGCTTTGATTTTGCTTCTGGAGCAATTCAGCGGCCGGTGGG
>NW_026623721.1:448313-482462 GCF_030028575.1 Malurus melanocephalus | reverse complement strand
TGGTTTGTGGTGGGAGGGAGCGGTGTGTGTTCCTGAGTTTTAAATATCCAACAGTTACTTTTTATCTGTGTCCTGTGGGCACTGTGATTTGTTAATAAACTACTATGTTTTTTTCTCTTCACTTTTGCCTGAACATCTATTTCATATTGGTGGGAAAAAAATATCAAATTTTTTTTCACTTCAGAGGAAACATTTACTCTGTAACATTTTTTCTCTGAAAACATTGTCTCAAACTGAGACACCACCACACTAACAATTCCATAAAATCAGAGTAGTGGGAGMCTCATTATTAAGGATGCAAGGAAGTTATCTAAAAATTGTTTAAGACAGTAAAGACACCACAAAATAAATCCCATACCTGCAAAGTCTGGCGCACAATGTTTGCTGTATACATCAGCATGTATTGCAAAATGTCAAGCAAGGACAGAAGCAGCACATTTGCTGTCTTGGTGCTCCTTTTATCATCTGCCTCCAAGTAGAGAACCACAGTTTCTGTTAGGAGATTACGGATGTGGTGAGCCAGTCCTATACAGAATGTGAGACAAAAAAAAAAAAAGGAAAAAGAAATAGGTTATCAGGAAAAGAACAGTTTGGAAGGTGACCTAGATGAAAATAACAGATTGCGATAAAAACAAATTTTACATACATTATGAATATTTATTACATTTCCCCTTTTTCTCCATTACTATAATTACCTCCTCTCCTATTCTGTTTGGACCAGCTCATAAAGAGAGTTAAACTGACACAATCAAATTTGCTRACTGTGTGGAAAAATATAAAACATTCACTAAATTAAAACCTATTTTGAAWCCTAAACTTTTCTGTAGCATGCTGGTATACAAGTCTCCTTCACAACACCCCTAATCAAGAATTTAGCCATTTCTCCAGGTTGTTGCAAAGTGACACTTCAAGGTGGAGCCTARAGTTTCCTAGCTGAGCCTTAAGTTTCTTAAGTGGTCTGTCAATTAGAACTTTACCAACATGTTTTAACTGTAGAATCAAACAGTGCTATGCCTAACATAAAATATATTCAGAAGAGCATTATAAATTAAATACTGCATACTACAGTTAAAACATTATTAAGATTTGTTTTACTGATGGTAGTAAAAACTTCCCTGAAAATATCTTCTTGTTTTGAAGGGTTTTTTTCAAGGTTCTTTAAAATTCAACGGCATCAGCCCCTGTAGCTTGCCTAACTGCAAATCAATTGACATGGCAGAAAAATAAAATCCAATTCAAGGAAATATCGATTCAATTCCGAATCTTCCTCACTTTCAAATATGAAGTCACTGAGTTACTTTTATTTGATCTTAATCTGTTCCTTTCAGATTTTCATAAGGGATGAAACATACTTTGTTTCTTAAGAAATCCATAATATGTTTGCAAACCATCTTTTAAACTTGCAATTAGCTATGCACTCACTTGGGTTCACATACGTAGTAATACTACACTGTATCAGTATATCAGGTTCTAGTCCCCATGACTGTCRAAAAATTACTAAAGTATTTCACTGATTTCAATGAAGAAAAAAGTGTTCTTTCAGAAGTTCTCTTTTAAAAAGTCATGGTATATATTTCTACAAACAYCAACACATGATTAATATGGGACACTGTAGAACACATTATGTGCTTATACCATTCAGCTTTTGAGAGCAGTCAAACCTGTGGGGGTTTGAACTATTTTAGCTTTGAAAGATAACTCAAATTAACTAAACCTCCCATGAAGTATTTTCTTCTCCTCTTCCTCACTCTTAATACTTTCCTCAGGAAATTAAATACAAATGCTTTCATTTGGAAAACAGTTGTGGTTCTGAATCATTAAGACTTATATGCTGCTTCTATCTCACATCTTCTGTGGTTTTATGATTACTAGCATCATTCTTTCACTTTATTGATAGATGACAGTTCAGGACAAGCTTTGAATTTCCTGGAGTTTTGTCTGAATAAACCAAGTTCTCAAAATTAAATCCTTCTAATCTCACACATTTAATTTCCTTCTCCTTTTTTAGAGCACAATTTCTGATGCAGTTCTGAACACCTCATACAAACATCAGATAGCATGCATCTGACAGTGAAACATTTAAGTGATATCACCAATACCCACCAAGAAGAAAAAAGACAGACRTAATTGCACATGCCTATCCAATACAAAACTTGTGGTTAGTCTGTGACTATTTTCAACACRCTAAATCAGAATAAACCTAAGGAAACTGTCCAGTAAGACTTGGTCCCTCTCAAAGTGATGTCTGAAAAATTGCCTGCAGGGATATGACACATTGTTTCTCCCAGTACATGGCCACAAAACCCACAGCGACATCAAAATGAAGGAGTCATCGCCTTCCAGATGGCTTAACTATAACCCGTAGGATGGTGACTTGGAGATGAATGCTGAAAAGGCCACTTTCATATGTAGGTATTGTATTGCATGGGTCATCATTAGGAATTTTTTAGGCACTAGTCACTTACAACTCTAAGTAGGGAACGACTCAGTAGTAAACAAAACACCAGGATCCATGACTGTTATCTGCCATCCTTTCCCTTTCAGCTTTGAACAGCACAACTTGCTTATTCCCCTGGCTGTACCAGCCTGAGCCTCAGAACTCATTTCTGCTGCTTGGTGAATAAGGAAGTGAAGCAACACTCAACCTTCTCCACATTAATTGAGACATGAATAATATAATCATCCAGATTTTATTCTCTTAAAATGCTTAAATCCTAAGGCTATGTGTATTTAGCAACCCTGCCTCCAAACACCTGAGATATTCGTGTTTACCCAGTTAACTACAATACTAGAATTGATGCTTTATATTTTGGTAGATACATGCTCACACAGAGCTATATAAAGATATGCATGCTATATTTGAAAACTTTGTGGGGAAAAATATTTCTTGGACTTAAAAAAACCTTTGGAAAATATAGCATATCAAAACTTTATGATAAAGACATCTAAAATAAAACACTGGTGCAAAATGTTCCCTAATGCACTGCATGATTCATACAGAAACCTGATAAATACATGGTTCCACAAGTAAAAGCAACAGACTGGCCTCTTGGCCAAGTAAATAAAGTTCCAGACATGCTCTTTAAAATTCTTCATAGTATCATAACAAAATAAAAATTGCAGGCCACAGTTGTAAATATACCCCTTGCATACACCACAAGACAAAGTACACACTCTTTGTTCTCTGAAGAGAAAGTCGAGATACAGGGGTAATTTACAGTGACCAGGACAAAACTCCATAGTAGTTTAATGACCTTGACCATTGGCACTGTAACCAGTTTGCTCAAAAGGCATCTATAAAGATCAAAATTGACATGTTTCAGCATTCAAAAAATTGAATTCCAAAAGAGATTTGTCTGAAAAAAAGGATGCAATTTTATAAAAAGGAAATTGAATTAATAATTCAGTAAATCATAATACAAAAATTGCCTATGGATTTCTAAGTTTCAGAAGATATCTTCAAGGTTTTCTCCCTTTTTATAACAGATWCAAGAACGACAACTTAATTTCCTAAATAAATCCTAAACCAATATTTATCTTTAAAAATTTAAGACTCTATATTTCAGAGTCTTATATAACAGACATAGGTTTCTTACGCATAAATTCTCAACTCTTGTTTGGAAAGCAAAATAAGCAGATTCAAATTGCACACACTTCATGCACTCCTGAACTTTGCAAGTGATGGATCTGAATATGAATTTTGTGACATAGAGGAGACATAAACCAAATCCAATTGAGGAAGGTTGTTCTACTTGGACAAGCAACATATTTTTAAGTATGCTGGTACTTCCAAGTATGTTGGAAATAGTTTACCTTCTCAAGAGAAAGTAATTAGTGACAGTTAAAGTAATGTGCCATCATTTCTTTCAGCTAGGCATTTCCTAGTAAGAGAATTAAATAAAACCTCATTATTTAACCTATGACAGAGTTTTTGAGTTACTCTACTAATCTACATATTTCTGCAAACAAAATATATCACACCATACTGTTTGYAGCTTTAGATACAGTCTGAATTTATTACAATACTTCATTGGGTATTAGTCATGCCTTGTATTTATCTGTAAAAAGAGGACCTTCAGAATATCAAGCCTGACTGGTGTTCTCTGCTATTCAAATTTTTCTGAAAAATAAGGCACARCTTGCATTTTGTATTAGAATTTTTGTGTTTATAAATTACCATAACTGGAATTAAAAAAGAAMCTTTTCTAACTGAGGTTTAAGATTCATAACACGTATTTAAATGATTGTATCAAAAATTTCTAGCCACAGATTTATAGCAGTTGACAAACCTAGTGTTCACAGCAGAGTATTTCTCCTGCCCAGAGACCCCTGCAATGAACTGAACATGTAGCTAATAGTGCTTTATGAACGTGGACTGTGATGACTATGCTTGTGTTTAACAAATCTTTTCAAAAGATAAAAGGAGTCTTTTGGCCCATGATACAGCTAATCGAACTGAATGTGCCATGATACCTTCTGGAATGAAAGCTGAGAGGAGATTTTTTTATTCTCACCTATTAGTAAGGTAGATAAAGGAAAAGAAATCTTCGCTTCCAAACCATACAGAACATCAAAGGACTGCCTAGGAAGCAATCTTCTAGGCAATCCTTTCATGCCTACCAGCAATTAGAGCATTCAACAAACCTCTCTGCTTCCAGCTGAAGAAAATATTCGAGCAGGTGCACTTCCTCCGAACAATGCCACCGTGCAGCCAAGCAGCCAGCAGCAAAACCCTCAGTCCGGCAAAAAGCTTTCTCTTTGTTCCTCTCTGCACATTGCTCTCTGGAGAGCCATTTTTCCCATTAGTATCACACCTACACAACTGACTCCCTAGGGATATTACCAAATGTACATGCACTAGACTTTTCTTCCTTCTTTTACTTACAGAGTGGACCAGCAATACTGACAGATTAAATGGAAACCCTATTTTATAATCTTTTCAATTTTAATGCTGAAACTCAAAAATATGGCTAAGAAGAAACACAGGACTATATAGATTCTTTCACATAGGAATGAATGAAGGTATCTGAGCACTTAAGGTACTCCACAATGACACAAAGACGTTTCAAAAAACCTTATTTACCTACATAAACCTGGGATTCAAATTGCATTCTTTGTATCACAGCACTACTACTGAAGTTTTCCTGTTTTGAAGAACTGAAAGTAGGCAACATAAAGCAAATGGTATCCTTAGAGTAATGGCATTTTCTTTTAAAAGGTTTATTGCTTTTAATGCTATTTTTGTTTATTATTTGTTACTGTTTCTATTTTAGGAACTTTGTGTTAGTACAATAATAATATTGAGGTAAGACTAAACTAGGATAGAAAATTAGATCACCARCCATTTCAAAAATTGGTGAGTTATGAATGTGACATCAAGTGGAAAGGCAATGATTTRGTTGTTGAGCAGATCAATTGCATGACTGTTGCCCAAAAAATTATTTTATATTCTAATCTTAAAAATTAATAGCATCTAAAGAAGAGAATTTTGCAAATACTGGCTAGTCTATTCCTAGTACTGGTAGAATGAGCAGACATTTTAGGACTGAAGAAAGAATCACTAGGTTTAAGGGACAAAAATCTCATTTGAACTTGTCATATTGAAGGGGTCAAAGCTCTCCAGAGCTTCCCTTTGTGGGAAGAGTAGCTCAGCTTTTTCTACACACATGGGAAGTGGGGCACTCAGCAGTGGTGCCTAAACAGGCAGTCCTGCCCTCACACACAAGAAAAGRGATGTGGTAAGGATTATGACAACCAGGGAAAAAAAAGCCAGTTATTACCTTTACTACAGCTAGGTCGAAAGYAGACTGGTAAATTGTATATTGACTGTGAATGCCTGAGAGGAATACTGAGCTGACATTCTCAGTGGCAATATGTTTCTACTTTGAGTCAAAGCACGATATAACTCTACTTTTTCCAGGACTGGCAGTGTTTAGCTGTTATTTTTAGAAGGCAGTTTAGATGTGGCAAATTTCTCTTGTGAAAAAAGACTGCACAACTGGAGACTCCYCAGGTAATCAAACTCTTCTGAACCTAAGAGAATACAGCTAACACAGAAATCTGCTTTTTTCTGTAATTTAATCTACAGAACAAGCATGTAGGTGATTAAGATCAACAAGAGTATAGATTAGCCAACTAAAAGATAGAAAATCAAGTGGATTCTCTCATAAGAAAAAGCATCTGAACGTAATAAAGGATAGTACAAATGCAACTTGAACATTTTATAAATATTAAAATGTCATACTGTTCATGCCTGACCGGTCAACATAAAAATAATAGAATATAACAAATTAGTTCAACTAGGCTAGACTGTGATTGTTCTCTGTGAAAAGACATGGTTAGAATGACATACACAGAGGAAGRGTATTTCTGAAAGTATAATCACTGATACCTTGAGAGTTCCTGATCTGCTGCTGCTTTTGAAAATGAAAAATTTTAAAGAAAAAAGAAAAAARGGAGTTTTCCATCTGAGACTCTGGTTAAGGTTTCTGTRACAAAATTTCAACTCAATTCAAGTTTTTCAGTCAGATTGATTTAACCATTCTATAATTAATTCAGAAAAGATATCCAAAATGTTTCAAACTTATTTCACAGCACATATGGGTACATAGCCTCAAAGTTCTGAAGGCGGAGGATTTTGTTCTAGTCAAGGCTTACCAAGATAGTCCTCATTTCTAGGAGTACAGCTCATCAAACATCAACATGAACTTGTTCAACAGGGATGGAAAGATCAGTAACTTCCCTTGGAAAATAGTTATGAAAACATTCAAATGCTTTCTAGTTATATCAGAACTAACATAATTTTTTTCTACACTTTATATGAGTGAATACTACATAACCAYGGCCTGTAATAACATTCAGGGGATCTATTCACAGAGTTGGTAAGACATTAATAGTGTCTCATTTGAGCAGTCATTTTTGATTTGTTTGGATCAATGCTGCTGGCACCCAGGTTTGCTTGAAACAGATTCACACACTCAAACAACCCTCCTAGCTGGAAAACCTGGGGAGGAATGGAGGTGCAAGTAATACATTGACTTCCCAGGGTATAGATTTAAAATATTTCTGTCACCAACTGTGCATACATTAAACACCTAACTTGCATTCTTTTCATTTGGATTTAAGCATTTTTGTTACAGTTTTTTAATATGTCAATTGCACAGTACTTGCAAGCAGAACCTTCCATCATAAAATACTAAAAATTAAATAAACTGAGACTGCAGTAAGATAAAACCATGTTTTCTGGATTGAGTACTATTGCTGTTATTAAGCAAACTTTATAGTAACTTTTCAGTTAGATGTCTCCCCACAGGTCAGAGATACATCAGAGCTTGTAGTTCTTTTTATAAAGTACAGTAATTCTACAGCATGCTATACTTCATGTCAAAACCTAATACACACTATTACCTCCCTACAAGGAATTAACTAAAACCAAGTCCCTTAGTTTTGTCAAAAGGTAGATGATGCTTAGAAGATTTTCCAAACAGCAGGGTCTAATGATCTGTATGAGGAACAAGAATATCTAACAGTACATTTCACTCTCTGAGAGACAAGAGCCTTTAAAACCTCCTTTAAAGCCAGTCTGGGATATTACCAGCTGCTGCTTCACAGCTACATGGAAGAACTTCTGCTTGCATGTTGTGAATTAATATATTGTGTATACTTTTYAGAAAAACAAAAACTGCATGAGGTTCTCAAATTAATGGCAAAAGCGAGATAAAGTTCTTCACTAGATTAAATCTGGGGTTTTTTTGTGTTAAATTAGGAATGCTGTGCATTAAGCTAAATTCAATGTCAGTAAAGATTCAATAAAGACTTTTGACTTGCTGCTCTAAAAGATCAAGTCTGCAACAATAACAATGTGATAAAATACAGAGGAATTTATATTCTGGGCTTAATTTAGAACTAGAAACTCTTTAAAGAGATTTCTATTTTAATAATAGACTTCCTGTCACACAAGATTAAGCCCTGTTTATCTCCTTCAAGTATCTTAACATGCTTCTGTTTTGACATCAACTTTCCCTTCTGCCAAAATCCTTGAGAGACTACATTCAAACTTTGAGAGTTGTCTTTTTAACAAAACCCATACAGACCAGATATGAACAGCCTCAGAATGCAGATACAGCCCTAAACCGTTGTCACAAACYGACAGCACTCAACAGCTTTGAATGATGTTACCAGCACTAATTGCTCTAGCTAGGCCTTCAAGAGGCCCTGGACTGGGAATGATAAGGACCAATGATCCYTGGCTTCAGAAAATTCTAAGAAGTTTTCAGTTCTAAATTGCAGAAATAAACCACAGTTGAATACTGTTCCCACATATATTCAGCGAAGGGTAGGAATAAAAGCTGTGTTACATCCCCCGATTGAAAAGTCATGATCTGTAAAAAAAGGATATTAAATATTTATTTCTGTTCCTATTGGTCTATTTACATCAGTCTGCTGCAAGATGAAAACATAGAGTACAAATACTTGGATTTTTAAGTCAGTCTTTTATTATTGTTACAACTGCACCAAAGAACAAGAGCAAAGGCTGGAGTATCCCTTAAAAGGAATTTGCTTCTGGTTATTCCAGCAAAATTGAATCTATGCCACAATTTCCTGTAACATCCTGTGTTATTCATCAATTACCTTTACAACAGAAATGAAAGTAGACAACTAGTAATTTCAACTGTTTGAGGTAGCCTTAATGTATTTGCACTTAAATGATCAAAGGGCTCAAACAGAGGTCAGGATGTTACATGATAGYGTATTTCATTTAGTCCTTATGACCAGATTATATTTTGTAGCCCCACATTACATTTTGTGGCCTTAAGCCTACACTGCTACATCAACTGTTTTCCAAAATAAGTGCTAGGAAAACTTTGACCAGCAGACCCCCATATTTGTTATCATCTGACCATACCAACAATGACACACCCAATTAAATCTCTAAAATCTGACAACAGACTATTCACTTTAGATTATGCTATCTTTCTTATTAACTGGATCAGACATATGTCTTGTATTGTTTATAAGGAATGCTTTTTCTGCTCTGAGCTATCCATGATTTTCAACCTCACCACTGGGATCATTGAGCTGGAACCCATCACATTGTGAATATGCTGCCACTGGCTATATGTTAGCTGTTCCAGAAGTGCCCAACCTGATATTTGTTATTAGCACAATCTAGGTCAACAGAGCCTCCATTTTCTGTCAGCACAGCTACCTGATCCCAACTATCTTGACTTCAAATGACTACATTGAGTAGATCAGCTGGTACTAGAGMCCAGCTTACTTAATCAAGAAGCTCTGAAAGAACAGTAAGAGGTAGTCTTGATTCTGAAAATACTGCAAGACGGTGTGTGTTTGATTTCTGTGTTACATAGCCTCTTTCCCCTATTTCAATAGGATCCACACGATAGGAACRTGGGTCTAATGACACTGGGTTGTGGACAACCCGTACCTTTTCTCTGCAAGCAGCTGTTGCTGGGAGTAGTGGAGCCTGCGTACATATGTTAACAGAGTTGCTCAGACTCCTGGCAAAATATTCCTCCACATAAGCTCTGGAAGGAGATCACAGAGAATGGTTTGATCCWTTAGGCTGTCTTGGTCCAAATCGCCCAGCTGTAGAACAAAAACGGTGAACTATACTGCCCTCCCCAGCAACAAACTGAAATGAATCCTGCTGCTATTCTAATTGAGAATCTGGATTCTGATTTGTTCAAGGGCATCCAATTTCTTCACAGGTGAAGCAGAAGTCAAGAACATTGATACAGCTTCAGTGAGAGAGATGGCCACAGAAAAGCATGATTTAGACAACCAGGATTTAAGTGTGTGCCTTGTGAAGATGTGCAACACAATAGCAGGAGAAACTTTATATGCAAGCACTGTTTTTGTACCTGTACTGGTTTTGGATTGGGTAGGGTAAAATTTCTTCAAATTAGCCCGCATGGGGCTCTGTTTTGGTTTTGTGCTGAATACAGTGCTGATAAACAGGGATGTTTGGTTTTTGCTGAGCAGCGCTTACACAGAATCAAGTGCTTTTCTACTCCTCACCCCACCCATTAACAACAGGCTGCAAGTGCACAGAAATTGGGAGGGGATACAGCTGACCAGAGGGATATTCCACACCGCATGGCATCACACTCAGCAACAAAAAATTAGGAGGAGAGGTCAGCAGTGTAGACACTGCTCCTGGAATGTCTGGGCATTGGTTAGTTAGTGTTGAGCAGTTTTCCTTTCCATCACTTGTCCTTCTTGCTTTTTTCTCTCCCTGGTTTGTTTGTTTGGCTTTTTTTCTTCCTTTCCCTTAGAATTTTTTAAAAAATCCTTCTTATTGTATCTTTTTAATTATTAAACTATTCTAATGTCAACCCACACGGTTTTTTCTCACTTTAATGCTTATGATGCTCCCCCCTTACTGGGGGGAGASGTGGTTGAGTGGCTGTTGTACTCAGTTGCCAGCCACAGCTAAACCATGACAGTACCCTTTCCTTTTTCTCTACCATGCCTGTTCTGCTGGGCATAGATGGTTTTTAGGCATTAATGTACTTACAGGATCACAGTAGGTTTACCAACTTGCTTCAACACAGGGAGCCTTCACCATCCTGCCCTAGATTGTGTCTCATGCATCACTTCTTACCTGCTCTGAGCAGTACCACTATGCACTTAGATATCTCTACACACATTTCTCTTTCAGCCTGTTTATRCCCAGACCACTGACTCTAGAAAGCAAGTTCAGGCAAAGAAATTCAGTTTGACAAGATGATGGGGTTGGGGAAAAAAGCGGAGCTCGCAATGAAGGGCTCATGCTCCTTTACTCCCCACTCCATGTTGTCTCAAGCGAAGAGACAAACATCAAGGATGATAAAATTTAATAGTAGCTTGAAAAAATGAAGTAACATCCCCACCATTTTCTAGGACAATATACTCTGCAACAAATTCAACACGGTCACTACTTCCATCTAGGATTCAAGATGTAATAGATATCCTACAGAACAGTGGTATCATGGCATGTTTAATAGGGCTTTTGTCTGTTCATGTGAAGAAACGCTTCTGGTTCAGAGASACGGTTAGCATCTCAAACAGATGTAGGGATGCCCAATGAATTTCATTAAAGGAATGCACACTTTTCCTAATGAAACTTTATATGCTGTTGCTAGCAGCAAATAGCTGAGATATGCCCAAAATTTTCACTCTCCTCTCTTCAAACTAGCTTCCTTTGCCTTTGYTCATCAACATTCATTTTTAGAAAAAGACAACTAACTAGGCTTAATGAAGACTGTGCCTGAAGGGAGAGGGACTTCAGAAGTAGGTTAGAAATAGCGAAGCCTGGACCTACTGAATCTGGATCTATGTCAAATAAATGCATCTCTGTTCAGAAGGCTGGAGGAATCTGTGGAACTGGACTGTCAACAAATTATGCAAGAACTGGAGAAAAACTGCAGCAAATAAACACCAGAAATGAGAGGGAAAAATTTCAAAACAAGCAATTTCAGGGCACACAGAGTCCAAACATTTTGCATAATTTGGCCTGACAGAATACTGCACTGAACTGGGATCCTGGATGTCACAGGCAGCACCCACACTGGCCAGGTCCATGGAATCAAATTAGTAAGTTAGTGCCAGGAGTTGTCATTTTCTGCCTTCTGCATGCTGTGCAGGACTGCATGCACACCTTTCATGAACACAGGTTTTCTTGCAGGGCGCATTGCGGAGCCCCTTGGTCATTTCTTGCACTCAGCCCACACTGGGTATYTCTGCATCCAGGCTGACCCCATAACAGACACTCAGACTCAGTGTGAGTGACTGCCTGACCCATAGCCTAGGCAAGCAAAATCTTGTAAGCAGYACTGTTCTTCCTGTGTGTTCTGTCAAAAACTGTCAAAACCTATAAACCTGCCTTGATAGTCTGTTCCTTTGGGTATTCTATCTGCCTTTTCCTTATCTTGCTTATGACTTTTCCTCACAGTATAGACAAAGTGCTGCCTCTAAATTCATCTCCAGTGTTGATGTTTGAACCCCATGCTCTCTTAATAATATTCAATGTAATTTCTGAAGAAAATGCATAGCATAGCAAGTAACAGCTGCAGCTTTTTTTCTTCTAGCGAGATAAATAATGGCATAAACACAGAATTCACATCATTTTGGGTTGAATGATGGGACCAAAATATATGATATCCGTCTGCGCTTATTRGGCAAAAATATGTATTGGAAAGGCTGTTCGGCCATCAAGGATAATTTTACTGGTTTTTTTTGGTTTTTTTATCTTTATATAATATATATAGTAGCATTAGTTCTTTTGTCATCCAAGGAAATAAGTTGTATTTCATGGCTGCATCATTGGCTAAAAACTTTATGTCACAATATGGGCATGTTAGCTAGGAAATACAATCTTTTAAAAGTGTGAACAAATCCATTAACAACACTTTAATGGATTTTTTCCAAGACTCACTGGAATAGGGATTAGAAGTTTTTCAGTAAGTAATCTGAAATATGATAAGTAAGGAAAGAATGGCCCTCAGCAAAGACTAGACAAGTTGAAACTGAATGGATGCAGRTGAAAAAGAAGTTTCTTTTCCTTATTTTTTTGAAAGGTAGGTGGTAGCAGGGAAAAAAATCTTCCAGTTTTTTCATTCCCCTAAAAGACAGAAGACAGCTTCATACTTTATATAATCCTATTTCTTCTCCCATTCATCTTAAAAAATTCAAAGGGAAGCACATACCATTTTCCTCAAGCAAAAYGAAGGAACAACTAGCTGATGCAATATCATCTAACAACATTAGATGTGGAGACATCTATGGAAATATTGAAACCCTATTTATGAAACAAAAAATCCCAACATTTATCAAGTTAGGGCCACTTTAAGAGAAAAGTAAACTGATTTTCCTAAAGCTCAGATCTGAGCTCAATCCGTCCTCAAGCACGACTTTGATGACAGATTTGTCAGCAAAAAAATCCATCTTACACAAATACCATCTTGGTTCAATTAGGAGAAAGCTTAAGATAAARTGAGATTAATTTTTTAGAGCATGAATAGACATGTTTAGATTATATTTATGAAATGCATTCTCTTAAAAAAATAAACAGTATCATCAGGTAGACATCTCTACTTTCCTCACAGCAGTTCCCTCATCAGCTGACTTTCAAAAACAGACTACCTGCAGATGATACATTGCTATGAAATATAAGTGATACAACTACACACAAAATTAGTTACCCTATCAATTCAACAAGGCATTGATYAAATGCCACGCGAAAAATGTACCAGTTAAGTGGTAGAGTGGTAGTTTTTCTAAATAACTGGTATGAGAACAAAAAGACCCACTTGAATATATACTGTCTTAAGATGGTGGAAAATCCATATGTTAAGACTTCAAAGGAAATTTAACTATAGAAATGAGCCATTGATTATGAAATGCACATTAAAACCTAACTTAAAGTGTTTGGCAAAGCTAAGCTAAACAAGGCTGTAGAATTAGACTCCAAATAGCAAAAGAGAGCATGATTTAAAAAAGACTACATACAAATGTTGCATTTTAGGCAAAAGTCTGAAAAATAAAAAAATATTTAGATGGAAAAGGAAGAACATCACAGGAAAAGTCTCAAATAGTATAGACTACTACTTTATATTCGTGTAAAAACTGGGAATTTCAAAGGGCCTTAAAAATATAAGTAACTTCAGTTTCTCCATTATGATGCAATTCCATTTCTGCTTTAAAGAGGGAATTATTTTAGAGTTTAATTGTCCACAAATGGTCAAAACATATCTTTTTAGTACACAATTTTCATGAGAATAACTTAAAAGACAAAAACATCTGGCTGCATAGGAGCTATGATAACTATTGAAGATATTTAAAACAAAATAAAAAAAAATCCCAAACCATTCTTCAAAGCAGAAAAAAACCATTCTTCAAAGCAGAAAAACCTCAGATTTCATTTATCTGTCCACTAGATAGATCTGGTCCTGCCAAAACCAGTGCTTGTTTTTAGAAACTGACAAAATGAACTTCTTTCAGTATGATCATACAAGTGCATCTGAAGAAGACTTTTTCCCTGTGTCAGAATGATTGATGTAGTTTAATTTTGCGTATAGTGCTTTGTACTTTTTTGACTTTACACTTACCTCAAACTGCCAGTGGTACATTGCTTTCATACTGAGACTGTTCTAACTGCCAGAATAAAACAATGTGATAGCTCTGCAACCTAGAGCTTAGTAACTGTGTTTAAAATACTGTGTCTCTTTTCAAAGATACAGTTACATTTTTAATTTAATCTCCTAAAATGATCCTTCAGCTTACTAATTATATCTGACAAGGTGTACAGGGACATCATCATAATTACATTTAATTTATTATCCATAACAAATAGTTTGCATCATCAATATTTACACCTGCCGTTAATTTGTCCATCTAGTTATTAATTTTTTTCTCAAACTGACCAAAGCTTCTAGTGCTAATACATGTGATTCGAATTGCAGTTCATGGAAACACCAGCATAATGTCAAATGACAATGCTTAAATGAAACTGCAGGAAAAGCAGCACCCAGAGTAAATGCAAAGACCATAGTCCCTAGAGAGAGGGAAACAAATACCGTTTTCATTCCTAAGTGGGTGAGAAGSAGCATAAGGCTTCGAAGACTTTTCTGGTTTACAGTCCTAAGTTTGTAATCAGGAAACCTTTGGATAACCACAACTTCAACCTATGGAAAATCTATGCCTTTCATTTTAAGAAAAGATCTTATTTTTTCAATTTAGGTTTCTGCCTCCAAGTAGTATCAATCAGAGTATTCACTCGTCAGAACCTTAGATTTTAAATTTGTCAAGGTATTGGATAGGTAKAGAAAATGTCTATTATAGTTGGCATTTTAGAAATATAAAGACAGTCCAAGCTTTGAAATTGCTGTATTTATCGAACTAACTTCCCACTTTTAAACTAAGCTGATCAGTTGTATAATCAGATTTCTGCATAAAGCCTCTCAGACTAGAATATAACAGAATGAAAAGATTTTGACCATCGTTTGTTATTATTCTGTTCTTTTCCATCAATTAGGTGTTAAAATGAGACATCTTAGGTAGCTCAAGCAGCCAGCTATGATGCAAGATGATCTGCTTGGCTGGCCTTGCTAGGGATAGATAGCGCCAGAACACCTACTCCAGCCACAGAAATGCCAGTTCCCTTTTCCAGTATAGCACTAGAGAGACAAGATGTAACAACCTGTTGAGCCTTTATTCACTTATTTTATCCTTTGAAGTTCTAGCAAGCATGCTGTGACATTTTGTGCCTTATGGGTATGACTCTCAACAACAACAGGCTTGGTTCTACTTGAATGGCATAACTGTTCCTCGAACAAATTACCATTTCTATTTTCATCTTTTTCAGATGGCTGCACTGATGAACATCACAGGATGACACAGGTTATTTTTTCCTCAAAGACTTCACTACTACTATGGTATTTTGACATGATTCCCACTTCTTTTATGATACTAGGCTTCTAAGTTTATCCATGTGATGTTACACACTTCCACCTGAGTGACTGGCATTTTGGGTCAGAAAAATATGTCTTAACACTGCTAAAAAGCATTCTGAGCTTCATAACATCACAGAAGAAACTTCTTCAGGCTCAACCACCATTGACTTCTCATATAAACTGTAACTCAAATGAASATGAGACACACAACACAGGACTACTCTCTTTAGATGTCCACAGAGACACTTCTGTGCTCAAGAGCTGARCTAACRGCTACAGTAGTGGCAAGGATCTGTGAAAGGCTTACATCCCACATTGCAGAGGCTGCAAGGTGTACCCCTAAGTAAGAGACTGTCTSTCACATACAAACAAGACTGAAGCAACTACTGCAACTTCTCAGACAGGATGATACATACATTTTTTTTTTGTATTTTAAAATGATTTCTCATTTTACATTTATTTAATTAAGAGCATTTGTTTCTAAATGTTGACTAAATACAGAAAAAAATGCTTTTAGGTTCTTACTCATACTAAYTTCCCTCACTTATTCTCCCTGCCAGTCTCTCTGTTCAGAATCACAATGCATTGCATATGAACTAAGCTTAACAGCAAACAGATATAAAGCACTGCAATAAAACCCCTTCTCTACCTTCAGTCACTAAACAAATACCTCCATACTGTATCCTGTAAAACTTCCGCAGAAGACTCCTAGAAAAAAAGAGAAGCTAATAAGGAATGAGTAAATGGCTTCAGAGCA
This sequence comes from Malurus melanocephalus, assembly GCF_030028575.1. Lineage (NCBI taxonomy): Eukaryota > Metazoa > Chordata > Aves > Passeriformes > Maluridae > Malurus > Malurus melanocephalus. The sequence continues at coordinate 466,253 of NW_026623721.1, read as the reverse complement.
ATTCTGAATGTGTGTCTGATTTCTTCACAGACTAAGCCTAGGGGTTTTATTAGTTGGATTTTTTTTTTTTGTTTTGCTATGGGCACATTAGTTTAAGTAATGCATTCTGTAGAATTTTGTAAGTACTGCCTTTCCCTTGCAAGCAGATTTCTTTCGTATGATTAATCCATGATCCTCTTCTTGATAACCATCTTAAGAGATAGTTAATTTCTCCCATACTGGAAGAAAATGCTGCAACTTTGAAACCAGCTACTCCAAAAACTCTATTTTACCCCTAAAATCAAAGTCACATGTAATGTCACACCAATGCTTTCTCAGCATTGCCCTGTAGTTCAGACTAGTGCATAGGTAGGTGCAGCAGGGAGAAAAACCTGGGTTGTCGAGTTACTGCAGTCTACTGCCTRATTTTATAAACACTGGTGATGCAGCAGGTGACAAGAGATATGGCTGGGAAGCTACAGACTGCTCTTAAAAAGTGTGCTATGGGCACCATGATCAAATGTCTTTTGGAGACTGAAGCTTTTGGAGAAATCAAATTATCTGTGAGGAAGTGAAAKRTAGAAGAATGTCTTCCTAAGGTTTWGGTAAGTTAGAAACATTTGGGGTCTGTCTAGAAAGCTCAGACTTCATAGCCATTATGGTAGTAATAACTACGGTTTTGTTAAAGATCTGCATATATAAAATATTTTATTCCCTTATTTTTATTTTCAAGAAGAAGGTTRAAGTTTGATGTTGGTCTCACAAGTGCCACTTTTTGGATATGCAGTATTTAACAGACTTCAACAATACAACACACAAAGACATCTGAAACCTAATTAATCTCTTGACATTTGACTAAAAGTCAAAGCAGTGGACCGCAAGATGAATAAAGATACTTMGGCCATGAAAGCTGATCTTTCTTTCATGAGGTGCAAATGAGTTATGATCATCAGACTACAARCTTTATTGCAGATCTGTTATTTTTAATAACTGTCCCTGATTCAAGCATCTACCATACTTTCTCAGTATGATATTGAATATTATGATTGCTGTAGCTGACATTCTACACTTCCACCATAGATCMTTCTTTAGGAACTTCAGGTTTTACACAAACTGCTTAAAGTACCATGTACTACAAATAGCTGTCACATTTCTGCACAACTCACTGACTATTTTTACTGTYCTAAACCCGACAATTTCCCTTTTACATAAGTTTCTGAAATTCAACATCATTAAGACATAAAGTTTAGGATTTGCTCTATCATATAATGGAAACTTGKTTTTAATATTCAGACAAATATGTCTGCTTACACTGCTAGTGGTAGTTACTTCAGTACAGTAGCAAAACACAAGATCACAGGARTACAGCCTGGAAAAGCTAATTCAACATAACTGCATTGAACTTTATATATAAATCATCTCCTTACAAGACTATAATGAAAAAAGTGGTAACTGATTAATGGAACACAATGAGATTAAAAAAATCTAAGATGTCATTCATAAGTAATATTGGGCAGAGAGCACCTTACTAGATCAGCTTTGAATAACAGTGGAAACTTGGAATTACTTTTTGTACATGCTGAAAATAGCTTTTTATATAAACATAATAAATTTGATGCATTATCAGGAATAAACAGCTGCAGATAGACTATCAGACAGTTATCCTACCTTTACATGACAGTGAAATATGTAATGTARGGTAGTCTGCAGCCTATAACAGCTATTTCCCAACAACCTGTTTTGTTCATTTCTTCAGAATGAACATCCTTGTGAAGCAATTAAAGTCTTTGAAAAAYATTTCTCTACAATCAAATATGATATCTCCAAACTCTTCCCAGAAACAAAATGATGCAACAGTTAGAATGAAGAAATACCTTGCCTTTTAATATTGCCCATGGAAAAACAGTACTCAGAGTTGGAAAGCACTGCTAACCAGACAAGGATTTGAGTCTTTCTATTTTTAATTTGTACAAACTACCTGAAAAACAAACAATGAAAAGCCAAAAAAAAAAAAAATCACAAGTAAAGAAAGAAAAGCAACAAAAAGACAAAACTGAAAGCAAAGTAAAAAGTTAATATATCTCTGAATTGTGCTAGAGTACAAGAATTTCACTGCATTAAGTGCTGTGGTGCACRTGGYTATTTATTACTCATCACATCCACATAATGAAGCAGTCTTGCACACTAACACCACTTAACATACGAAGCAACCAAACCTGATTTYGTGGTTTATGTCTAAATTTGTCAATATGTCAGTGCTTGTCAACAGACATATCTAGGACAGACAAWATGTCTTTTCAATAGACTGCACTGGCGCCTGTCTATAGAAACAGGTGATCAACCACTGTCCTCCTACAACACTTGCTTAGGAACTCATAATTTTAGCATCTTGAACAGGGTTTYCATTTTATAGTCAACAAATGTTAACCCTTTTAATATGACAGGCACAATATACAACTGCATGTTTCATGGCCAGTAGAACAATACCCCTGTTTGTACAGATCTGCATCCTATATCTCTGCCTACATCCATGGCAGKAAGTCACCATCCTCGTAATCGATGACTTCTGGCCCTTATTTCTGAAACCTTGGTGCTGCTTTGTCCTCTGTCACCCAACTATAAGCACACCCTTCAGAGTGACCGAGCCTGAGGGATCATTTCATAGGTACACTCCTCAGGCATGGACCAACACACAGTTAAACTCATTGTTACAAACGTAAAACAAAACACTGCAGACATCCTAAAAAGAAAACGGGAAGTGAATACTGAAAAAGCCAGGGAGACATATTAATTAATATAWCTTTACAGGCTTATCAATAGATCTAAGGATATTATGTCAGTTTTACATTTTAATTTAATTTARCAAATGCTAATGGAAATAAAATTCAGAGATAAAAAGGTTTCACCTCCATCAGTAAGAACTACCATAATACAGTATATAAACTCAGACCAGTTGGCTTCACTTTGATCACAGCAAAACTTTATGATAAAAGAAGGAAAACTGTTCAGGAATGATGATCSTCTCACATTTACATTCTTTAGTTTATACCTGATGAAATGACATCTTATTTTTGCAACATAACTTCCATTGGGATGGTCCAAGATCATATGCTGCAAACTTAATGTTTTTAAAATTTGTAATTTGGAAATTTTAGGTATTAAAATTCCTTTCTTTCTATAAATGTGTAAGTCTTTCTATAAATGTGTAAGCCACATATATTTTGTGCATGTCATGTATAGCACTATTATATTTGCTGTACACTAGTGAAGAATATTTAATTGATAAGCCTTTCCCTAAACGATGGCATTAACTTGGGTCCCTCTTATCAGATACTGATTATTATAGATTTAATGCATATTTTGTATATTTAGACCTCCATGCTCTCTCAAATGAACTTCAAATTGTCCAATATCAAAAAAGGGGCATATGGAGGCACAAAGACTGGCAGCCAGAAGCCAAGACAGAGGAAGAGAGGGTCACTGCTACTCTCTTAGAAGATCATGCTAAAAATGACCACAATTGTCTTSGCTTTTTAGTATCTATTCTTAACTATCCACAAGGGACCCTGTATTAATCCTAGTCTCCTCACTGAATTCCAGTCTCAGTAATTAAACTGAATCATATTATTCCCCTCTGATTATTAAGTGGAAATCGTCATTAACATTAACAGAACAAATGTTTAGTAGCTGATAACACCAAGTGCAGRCCATTTTAAATCCCCTCTGTGGCTTCAGTTGCATAAGTTACTCTCCATTTGTCCTTTAAACATTTTAAGTGGTTATCAGTACATGTCTGATGTATTGTAACACAAAAGGACACACTTCAGGAGAAAGAGAAATTAATGCTAGGCAATCCACCTTCTATGAAAGCTGCTGAAATGCATAACCATGTCATTAACAGGAAATCACAGAAGTAGYAATGCAGAWAGTGGCATCATGCAAGATTTTCTTSAGAAAGGGGAAAGTTCAACATGTAAGCTACAGCCCTTTCAAAAATAAAACTATCACCTCATACAACTCCTTTGAGCAAGAGAGAATTCTGAAGGCTAACAGGCACAAAAGGAAACAGTGACGTGGGTCTCTAAAAGATCTGTCTACAAAAATACAGCTTCTTGGCAGCTGAAGAAAGGCATGAACAACATTGGAAAGAAATCCTCATTGCTAATGTCTTGACTTTCAGAAACAAAAATCTTGACAGGACTGACCACACAACCTGAGTTCCTTCTAATGTTCAGCAAGTATCTAAGGTTTTTAATTTCTAAAGCTCCCTATATACATGAATTAATTATCACACTGTAATGGGGAAGTAAGGGAAATTGATGACCCATAATACTCTGTCTTCAGCCTTTTTTTTAACATAGGGAATATCTCATGAATGTTGAATACCTTCATTAACAGCACGGACACAGTGTTAATAGGATGTAATAACATGCATGTTCAGCAAGTTTACAGATGACATGGAAACGAAAAAAGCAGATGATGTGATGAAGGATTGGGCTAACATTCAGAATGAGCTCAAGAAGGAGCTGCCAGACACCTTTTAAAGTTTAACAAAGGCAAATAAAAAGTTCTTGGGAAGGAATATATTCRTATAATAGTACAGGCAGAAGTTGAAAATACACACTTCCTAAACATCTTGGTTGCCCTTCTCTGGACTTGCTCCTGTCAATGTCTTTCTTATAGTTTGGAGCTCAAAACCAGACAATGCAATGAATGGAGAAGAATAATAATTTTCCTCAACCTTCCACTTTTTCTTTCTTATCGCAGCCCTCTTTTGCCTTTATTGCTGCAAATGCACACTGCTGACTCATGTTCAACTTTTCTGTTTGGACTCCTGGATATTTTTCTGCAAGAGGGAGCTCAGCTTTCATTTTACTACTTGYAGTCTTCTCCATTACACAAAAGTAATTCGAAAATGAGAAGTTAAATGTCAAAAATATGGCAGTGGAAGTTTAAGGTTTTTTTCCTGATGTGAACACTATATATTTACAGATGATAATGCAAAGGATATAAAGCCCTCCAGTTTGCATGGAATAACTTCTCTCCCCTTTTAATTCAAAGAAAAGCTAACAGTCTGCAATTACAAGATCAATACTCTCATAACATTCTTGCAAACCAAATTTTAGAAGTTCTTTACTTGACAATTAGGCTGTAAATCAATAGAGCACTGGCTAAAATCCAGGCTTCCAGCACTCTGAATATTAGCCAGTGGGGAAAAGGGATGAGAGAAGATGGGGACATTTGACTTGAGATAAATTATTTTTGGCTGCTGCGCTGCTTTCTTTAGTGTGGTTGCTGAAGTTCAGTGGGCCCAAGTTAGTGTTATCTAATCAGTATGTCTGAAAATATTACTGCACTCATTATGACATGGTACAAGAAAAATAATTTAATAATACTTTTATCCCACTTCCTTAATTTGGAAACTAGYGAGACTGATGAGATGCATTTTATTTTTGGAGCAGATGAGAAGTGAAAGAGCACAGACATACTACCAGCAGCATGAAAAGCACACAGGAGTTTGCTCATAAGACAATAAAGAGATATTTAGGGAATGGAGGCACTTCTGACATGCTGTTAAATAGTTTTGTACCTAATTTGCCACACAGAAAGGCAGAGTRTATTACTTTAAGTAAGGCATGCCAATTACACCGTTACAGCGCTTGTGGGACTTGAACAAACTTMTTTGCATTGTGTAGTTCTAACAAGTTACCTTGCTGCCACTCAGCTCAGTAACAACCTAGCCTAAAGAAAGTTAAAAGCAGCACATACATCTAAATCCCAAGAAACCCCAAGCAGTTATAACTGTGCTAAGCATTTTGGTGAGAAATAACTGAAGAATCAGAATCCTATGAACCAGCCCTTTCCAAATTAGTCATACTATTATATTCTTTCTTTCATTCTTTCATTCTTTTTTTTTTTTTTCTGGCTCTGTGCTCCACAAACACACCACTAACTTCAGAGTGATCTGTTTGTAACAGAGGAGAGGAACATGTTATTAGCGGCAATATCAAGTTCCAGTTTGTCTCCTTAATAATGCTATTGCCCATTCAATCCCTTAAGAGTAAAAAGATTTAAGCATTCAGCTCTCTTGCTTTCTGGATGARTGTTTTAACTATCATGGTAATTATGAAAATGAAGACATGACCACTACTACCAATCTTGATGGACTCATAGSTTGGTATGTGTACAAATGGTACAAATGGTAGCATAAATCTATATTGCCAGATGTCGCTCACCTGTTCATGATAAACAAAAGAATCAAATGTACCAAAAMGTATGTCTCTAAACAAGTTTTTAGATTGATACAGATTTCCAATCGCAGAAATCTTTTCTTCAGAACCAATTTCTAAATAAAAGAAGCTTAGATAACGAAATACAATTAAATGAATCATGGAATCATAGAATAGTTTGGGTTGGAAGGGACCTTTAAARCTCATTTAGTCCCAACCCCTTGCAATGAGTAGAGACATCTGCAAAAAGATGAGRTTACTCAGAGCCCCCTCCAACCTGASCTTGAATGTTCCCAAGGATGGGGMATCTACCAYTCTCTGGACAACCTATGCCAGTGTCTTATCACCCAGCTTATATTGCATGAAGACATGCAGTGGTTTGTAGACTAAGACTTTATAGTCAGTTTGGGCTCCAMCCCGTAAGTCTATATCACTGGACTGGCACAGAAACTATTTCTYAAAAGTGTGCAGAAATATTGGACAACTTATCCTTTCACAGATTTAATCAGTAATGGTTAAAAAGGAGAAAAGGAAAAACTTGGAGAGGTACCTCCCTACACTCTGCACTGTTATGGTCAGAAATGTAGCCCATGCCTACCTTTCTGAGGCCATTTGTCAAATGCATAATGTAAGTTTCAGTTAGTAATGCTTTGCTAACCACATTTTCTTGGTAGAACAGTTTTCTAGAAGTTAAATTTGCAATCAAATCAGTAAGGAGGGAAGAGGAAGTGATGAGAAGGACATCAGTTACAATCCAGTTACCTCACAACCACAACGCACAATGCACAACTCTGGGCATCACCACAGCAGAATCTAAATACATTGAAGCTTCACTGTGTGAATCATGAGGCTGAGAAACATCTACAGTGAAGAGAATAAAGACATACCTTCTTCAAAGAGTATCATCATGTTCGTACTTTTGTTAGCAACGATATTATTCAGTAAGGCGATTACAGTTTGCATTGTATTCCCAAGCATACTGTCCTGGTGTCTCTGCAAAAACAAAACAAAATAGTACAAAAGAATTAAAATCTATTGCAACATTAGAAGAAGACTGTTACCTTAAAAAATGTGGTAATATAAAACCAGTWCTTTCTCAATCCCTTAAAATTTGACATTTAAAATACTATAAAACAAGCCAAATACATTAGTAGATAACATCCATTTCAGGGAGCCTAATCTACAACCTTGGACCAAAATTTCTCAAGTGTTCTTTTAAACTGAAAGAATTTCTGATTGGGTCTAAAATGTTAGGACTTTTTAAAATGGCACCGAATTTTAAAACTTAACCTCTATATATTCAGAACCAGAAATATTTCCCTTTTTATGATATTTCTTTTAATAATGGCATTCATGTTACTCTTTCCAGTCTCAGCTTGACAACCTGCCATAAGTCTATTACTTGTTTTTCTTCGTATACATTCGTAAGCATAATTTCATAGATACATTAAAGACCTATGTCTGTATTGAATTGCATCCCTTTTTAAAWGTCTTTCTTAAGTCTGATGATTGCTTCAGTGATTTTTCACAATTGTTGAGACTCCATTGAGATGAGGAAGGCATGAAGGTTTCTGAAGAAATTTATTTCCTTCTGATATTTACTACAGTTGCACACTCAGGCTGAAAAGGGTGGATAAGGCAATGCAAGTAAAGCATTTATATACACACCAGGGAGAGGAATAACTCAGAAAACTTCCAAGAAGCCAAAATAAGACAAGATTTTACAAATCTGAGTTTAGATGTAAATATAAGCCTSAGTACATTTCAAATCTCCCTAGCAGGTTCAGGAAATATTTTGCCCAATTTTTCAGACTCAAAGCCAAATAGAAACATACACCCAAAGTGAAAATAACACAGAGAAGAAAAAATTGACATGTTTTATGCTTTGTAGATTTTTCACATGTACTTAGGTGACTTACGTGCCTGCCTTTCCCACCAAATCTCTCAGTATATTGCTATTGCTCAACTACTTCACTGCCACAGAACACACCATCTATTAGGGTCCATCCCCTGTCGACAGTAGGCAGTTGAAAAAAATTTAAATTTATTTAATTTAATGCTTAATTGTCTGCAATTAAGCATTTCAGATGAAAAAAGACACTTCAGCTCTTGAATACAGTCAAAGCAACACTTTCTGTTTCTGCACTAAAAAAATTAAATGCTATTATTTCCTACAAATACCATGAAATATGTTTATTAAGGAATAATACATTAACAGACAAATACATAAACAGACACAGCCTCCTATTCAACTTCATSTTATATGAATTTTCTATTCACATCAGAGCACTCTAAAATAGATCATAAGGAGTAGAGAAAAGGAAGAATGCCTCATAGCCTTTTGAAGGACTGTAGTTTCCTAATCAACCCTAACAAATATATMTCCAACAGCTCTTAAATTCTATTTAGTTTATACAGCACTTGGAGATGTTATTTATGATTTCTATAAAGAACACTATAAATATCTGTTCCTATAAAGGTTTGAAATACAGCCTGATAAATTCAAAAGCRAAGTTGGAAAGTATAAACACAAGATGCTTCAAAAGATAAGGTAACCAATACACATAACTGATACCATAAAGCCACAGTACTACAAATAAATTTGAAGTTATTTCCCTACAGATAGCCAAGGGATAAGAAAAAAAAAATATTTTCAAAAGATCAACCATGTGTTTATCTGATACTCTATCATCAGAATATCTTACTAATTCTCCTAAAGAACATCTAGAAAACAATACATTAAATAGCTAGAATGAATATTTGTACTACTGAAGATAATGATACATACACTGAGAATATAAAATTAACAAAACCAAAAAAAATCCCCATGTGTCAAAATGAGAGCTGGCTCAAATATTTTCTTTGCAAGTACAGTATTTCTATTACTGCTTCATATATTTGAAGTAAACACTTCCTAATAAAATTCCCCTTTCAGATAAGCAATTAGAAGAGAARTCGTTAGTTGTTTATGACAGCAATCTTTCACATTCACCAGGTTAGTAACATTTCAGTGAAGCCATCTTTGAATTTAATGGACATCAATTGTGCTATGCAACCCTCTGCTGAAAGACTAGCATGGCTGGTTTTACTTATATAAAAGCATAAACAACAAAACTTATCTTACCCTAAATACATGTAAACTAGAATTCAAGATGCAATGTAGATATCTTGAGAAAGGAAAATGGTATCTTAATGAATTAAATAATCACAGAAATTGTATACTCAATTATACTACTAGTGATTTAACGCATGTTCCACCACAATTTTTGAAAAGACATTAAGTTCCAAGAAGCTACAGGTATGCTTTACTCATCTAAGCCACCACTGATTGCTGTTAGACTCAATTTTAGAGGTTTATATAACAATATTTAACTTCATAATCTATCAAGGAGTAAAGCTGATCTAATTTATGTGCACGGCACCACTGACTGTGGACGTTTAATGAACAGTGCACTTGACAGCTTTAATAAAACATAGCATTTGCCAGAAGAGATAATTAGAATTGAAGCAGTAAAATTCTAGTGTTTGGCAACACAGATGAAACAACTTCATTAAAATGTACAGCTTCGGCAAATGAAAGGCAGGAAGGCACTGGACCCTGAAGAATCAGCCTTCTCAAAACTAATTGCTTCAGTGCTTAAAAAGGACAGCTATGAAACACCAAGGGCATAACAAGGAAATACTAGTTTTTAAAAAAAAGAAACCACAGAAGATAAATCAGACTTTTCAAATAGGACTGAACTGTATTTAGGCCATTAAACTTTTCATTCTAATTTTGAAGGGTTGTACTTTCACAAAAGAAATCAGTTGAAGTATTTATTTAAGCCAGTTARGTAAAAGGGTGTGAATTAGAAAAGGGGGAGTAGGAATCTTGGCAAGATACTACGGCTAAAGCTGCCTTTAAGTGGATTAGAACAGCACTAGGTAAACTACTGTATTTTAATTACATTTTAGGTAACAAAAGAGTTACTTGTGATAAGAGGTTTCCAGTTTGGGASACTTCGCATACATGTCTCTTACTCAGGTATCTAAGAATCCAGAAGTGAAAGCCCCAAATGCTATGTTTACAGATATGGTGTAATTAAATCTTACACTACATACCACAGTACTCCTGCTCATTCAATATAATCAGAGTGATTAAACTCTCCTCTCAATCTTACATATGATCTAGGAACACAAGGTAAGTAACTAAGTGGCATGAGAAGACTGAGGCTTGATTTTTCATACACTAAATCCATTGAAAAAAAATATAGAAATTAAACATATTCAAATTATTAAAATGTGCTATTCTTATCTGATTATTCTTTGTCACAGTAWAGCTGAGATGAAATAAACAAAGACATCAACATTAACAAGGACCTCTTTACAGGAACATAGTTTAATATTGCATTTAACGTAGCTTATTTTTATTTGCTATAACTTTGTTTATGAAACAGAGGATCAGAAAGTTTTTTAGATGGCTAATTTAATTTTTAACATTTTGTGGCTTTTGATTCATTAGACCAGCTTTGCACAAACTGAAAGAACACAAATATGGATCTCTAACAGTAAGGTAATACTATTTGCCTCATTAATTATCTAAATCAGAAGCAAGCACAGTCATGTCTCTTGCTACTCTGCTTCTCAAAAATCAGTCTTTTTCAAAAGCACAGTTCTACCACAGCTAATATTTCCAAATATTTCCCTCTSGGTATGGTCACACAGAAAGGAGCAACTACAAATCTGGCAACCAGTTTCTAGAATGATCATGGCTTTTCAGATGTATCACAACAATGCCATATTCAGTTCACACATGAAGATCATAAGTCTTGCAACTTTCACAGAAATTCGTGTTAGACTATTGAAAAAAGAGAGCATCTGCATTCTTAGTCACCAAGTGCTTAAGCAAAATCARTTGAGGATAGGGGAAAAGTAGTGATTTTGAAGGACTAACTAAGGAGAAAGGAAACCATTAATAAAAACTACAATGTCAAGTATCAGTCAACAGAAAGCACTAGAATTTAGATTTTGTTCTAATACCCACCGCAGCAGGCAATGCAAAATTTCACAATCTTACATGCACTGTTACAGAAGAACTGAAAACAATTCAGCAGCAGCTCTTAAAATAGCTTCCCCTTTCTACAAAATCGCACCTAAATTTCTGGCAGCAATGAAACCTCAAAGCTTGTCCTTCTGCACCTAAAAACCTTAGTAAAAGAACTTCACTCTAACCGAAAATTTTCTTTACTGTCAACAAAGRGAACCTCAATAGTCTCCTCTTTCAAGCAGAGAGAGGCTCCTTCACAGAGAGGACACTCAAGCAATTTCATACAAAAAGAATTTTCCCCACTACCTAGAAAAAAGCAGCCAAGCAAATACCTTCCTAAGGATTAAAACTATTCATTGTGAGTGCAAATAAAAATTTGCACACAACTGAACAGACAGTATGCAAAAAAAAAAAAAGCAATACAGATATCTCACTCCAGAGAATTAAACTTCCTGATATCAACAAAGATCCAATACAGAATTCATGCTGATATGCTCTGAAGCAATGAAACTCTACAAGTAATAGATACCACCACAGCAGTAACTTCATATTTAGAATCATACATCTGTAGATGCTTTGGAGAGTTTCATGTAGAAGTGAAGCATTTGAACTGAAAAGTCACTTGGGAGCTGCAATCAAACATTATGCCAAAAATTACCATACCAAAATATTCACTTACCAGACTTGCATTTTCAGCATTCATTAAAAGTTACTTCTTAAAGAAGTCAGAATGATAGATACAAATCAACTGACTTTTTTTTTCTACATGGATTTTGCTTTGATGCAAAGACAATTTGCCACCACAAGGAAAGAGATCTCCTATTCTCTGTGTTCATTAATTCAAAATCAGCTGATAAGGAATGGGTCTCTGTCTCTTCTCCCTCAGACCCTACTCCCATATCTATAGCTAACTGGTTCCTAAAGCAGTATTTAAAAGCACAAACTGATACTGACTCAGTTTCTGCTGCCTATAAGGTATATGCAGGATTGGGATTAAAATGCCTTTCCTGACATTTTCCATAACTGAAAAAGAAAACYCCAACAAAAAAACCATCTGAGGAAAAGCTATGCTTTTATAAGGAATTAAAAAGAATAGAAAAAATGTCCATTGTCCCTCTTAATCTCAAATTGAATGTTTTATTCTTCATACTTACAGACTTCCTTAAAATTCAGTGTTATTCATGAAAAGGGGTTGAATGAGAAGCCATGGGCTCACAAAAAAGTGCAGGGAAATTGAACCTGTCTGAATGAGGAAAAAATGCTTTTCTCTACTACAATTTAGTTGGGTTGAGGGATATTTTCAAACTGCCAAAAGCAGCAGGAAAAACACATTCATGTGTTTAATATTTTTTACTTTACTACTTCCTTTATGCCTTCTACCCTCAAAACACTATTTAGTTTGAAAAGTATTATTTTTTTTCCACAGATTCATATTTACTCAATCTGTAATTACAACAGAGAATGTTGATAGCTAGTTTATTCAAGTTACATTAAACTTGAAAACAATGAAGGGCTGTTAAGTCAAAAGGATACATCTGCTGAATCTTCTGTTACTAGTATCATGGTATAGTCTCATTACATTTGGCACCTTCAAAATACATAAATCCTCCATGTCTTTCATTATTTATTTTAGGGATTATTTAAGTAGCTGATTACTAGTCTGAAAGACATTAGGAAATTCGCACTTTGTATTTTGTATCTTTTTTTTTAAGTCAGCCTGTACATCTCATTTGTGGACACTGGTTCACACAGATTTTGCATGTTCCCAAAGAGCATTTAGAAAACAAACATGCTCAACAACCACGCTCTAGCAGCAATCAATCTAATCAGCTCAAAGTACATGTACTACCATGCATGGCTGTCCTAGGAAACTCATCTTCCAGCCTTTCCCCATTCGAAGTGACTCCYGTAGTAGCAAGCTACCATATCTCTTAGTTGATACCAATGCACCAAACCACACAGCAGGAAACAGGGGAGCACTAAAAATATTCCTTAATGAACATATTGGCAGAAATGCTGAGGAGTAATACAGCCATCATTATTATCCCATGAGAGAGGGCATTTCTTTCATGTTTCTATCCTAGGCTTAGATAGACAAGCAATTATGATCTAAGCAAACTATATTCCTACTAGGACAGTAGGAAGGCAAGGCAAGAGAAATTATGAACTGACTGCTGAAAATGAAAACTCTACATTGCAAAACACTGTTTATTAATGGTAAAAATAAATTGTTAAATAAGTCTATCAAACACTACAGTGCTTTTTTGGGTGTTATAGTCAATACATACTATCTCTCAAACAATAAGGTTGTTCGCTTAGTAGTGAAATTCACGTGTACTCTAAAGAAATATTATAGAGACATTTTATTTGGCATGATTTTTCTGTGCTTAATATCCATGGTCAGGGTGGGACAATTCATGATTGATTTGACACTTAAATTACAACAACTTTCAAATCACCAGTCTTGCCCCTTCATTATGACATTTGCAGAAGRTTACAGAATGGGTATCTCCTCCATTATAGCATTTTTCTTTCCAGATGACTAAACACTGAAAAAAAGTGCATTGGGTTTGCTGGTTTGGGGTTTCTTTGACAAGTTGATTAAAGACCATGAACATTAGCTAACCTTAACCATAATCACATTAAGAAATACTTAAAAAAACAGAAAACAAAAAATATTTTAGTATGTTACAGTATCTTCGTGAACTACAGGAATGGAGTTTATGGGCACACTACCTMTATAAAGTTTCTTCTTCCATAAATTAGTGGCATATAATCTCTGTTCTCAACTCTGTCTCAAGTTAATGGTCCTGATAAACAGTATGTGTATTACACAAACACACTTCCATACCCCACTTATCACAATGTTATCTTGGCACTTATTCAAGACCTTGAAGATGAATGTATTTTCTTATGCCAGGTTGTGGATATGAATTCCAAGAATAAAAGGAACTGAGGTGGATTCAGTACTCTGAACTGAAACTATCCTAGTGGATCAACGTTTGAATTCAAAGTAGTCCTAATGGTCACTTCAGTTGTGCACCACAGTGATTTTGTGTGTGCACCACAGTGATTAAAACCCTCCTGAGTGTAAGTGGATTTGATACACATATTYAACCTAAACAGGACTTTAAGCACTTGCTGCCTCTTCTAATGTCAATTTACAAATATAAGTATTTGTAGAATCCAGGCCYAAAAAATATAGTGTTTATATCATATAACTTTTCACTGCTTTCATAAGAGCAAGGAAACGACTCTGGTACTAAGAGTCAWGTTTGGGTATACTTGGAAAGAGCAGTTTGTATTCATAGCCAGAGAACGTCTCAACTGGAACAAATAATAATAATTTTAAAAGACAGCAAAAGGAAGTACAGTTTCTCATTCTATGTAAATATTACAAACACACTTTCTCTTGTAGACACAATTTTAAAAGATAGCAAAAGGAAGTACAGTTTCTTACTCTGTATAAATATTATAAACACACTTTAGACACAACAGGAAGGAAATTTACTGTTATCCAAAAATCTCCCACAGACATACAAACCACTCATCAGCCTAACTTGGTGTCCAACAAACAAGCCACCAACCCCATTCCCTAATCAAATTCTGCACAAGATTAACATAACTTTGCTTTATTACTGTTTACCTGAAGAAACAGTAAATAAATCTAGAGACTAAAAAGAGAATTTCAAGATTAAATGACCATACCTTCTCCTTGCTTAAATATTTCCAGGACATTGCTGCAATTTCCAGACTCATCAGAGTTTGCTTTTATATTAGSTATGCCTGTGGCAGCAGAACCAAAGACAGTTTATGTACCTTGGTTATGTTGGTTTGGGACAGAAATCGCTTTTTTTCTCTGTGATTTTTATTCTTTTATTTGCTTTCTTCCTGCTTCACATTTAATACTTATTCTGCCTGTACTTTTGACCCTAGAAAAAGTGAACACAAAGTTCACTTTAGTAGGTCATATTTGAGGTACCCATTTCAGAAACATACTTATGAAGTGACAGCCTAATTTTAGCTGTATAAAATACTGACAGAATGACTACAACATCAGACACAGGAATTATATTTTCCAGCCACTGGAATTCACTGATATTGAAAGACAACTGTTTCCTTAGCCAGCAACAGCCTGCTGGTGATGCTAGGCCACAGAACAGCATCTGAAAGAGAACTGATAAAGAGGAAGTAAAATGGAGAAAGTAGTGACAGTTAACAAGGATGGCAATAATAGTCATTATTACTACTCAAAATACACTTACAATATGAGGTTTATAATAAATTTGTATGTGCTAATAGATTACTACTCTTGTGAATTTAAGATGGAATCTAACTAAAAGAGAATGGATATAGATTGTGTACAAGGAAGAAATTATTTAGAATGCCGAGACACTGGCAAAGGTTTCCTAGAAAAGTTATGGATGCCCCATCCCTGTAACTGTTCCAGGCCAGGCTGGACAGGGCTCTGAGCAAACTGCTCCAGTGAAAGATGTCCCAGCCCAGGGCAGGGGGGTTGGAACTAGATGATAGTTAAAGATTCCTTCCAAACCAAACTATTCTATGATTCTGTGACTTAGTTCTCATCCCTCGGTCTATTAAATTTAGAAGAAAAGACAGAAAATAGTAATTGCTCCACTGAGTGCATAAAGCAAAATGAATTTTGGACTAGCCCAAGTCCTGCTGCCATGGTGGCAAACACAACAGTGCCAGTAGACAGCTTGAACAATTCACAGTCATGCAGCACTACGGGGTCAGCTGATAGCTCCCTGAAGCTGATACCCTCTGATATTCCTACTCTCAGTAATATTCTGTGCACTGACACAATACAAGCACCACTTCTGAAAATTCTTTCTTTCACCTGTTCTGAAGTCAATTTCTACATTGCAAAGAGTAGCAAAGGCACAGCTTACAATTTAAAAGCTTAACTCACAACTACAAGAATACAAGAAAATGAAACCAATTCTGCTTCTTGTAAGCATTTGTGAAACAGTATCAGATGCTCTGACTTGAGAAAAAGTATACCTCTTGATGGTAAATACAGTATCACATTTAATGTATTCCATTAAAAGACGGTTCATAGACAGAATCATAAATAGCTAAGTTCAGCAAAATAGGAGGCTTTTCTAAGCAAGTGCTACTTCTTTCTCAAAGACAGAGGAAGTTACACTGCATTTATTATTACAAAGAATATGTTGAATAGCTGGTTTTTTTTTTTTTTTTTGGCACATCTTTCCAGGATAAACTCCAAATAATTTATTATAGTTTTCTTAATAGTCTCATCCCATCTCTTTCCCCAAGTCATTTCTATTTAGATACCTACACAGTGATCCAAGAAATCAACTTTAGAATACAGGTTTGAAAATCACTATAGATTATAAAAATAAATTCGACTTAATGACAGGGAAACATTTCAGTCATCAATATGTGGGGTTTTTCCAAGGACAGGTTCAATTAAAATCTTCCTGATTTTCACCACTGTTAAGGCAATTATTGCCTGYAAACAGATTCCAGTGCCTTCAGAGCATAACATAGTGCCTTCAACACCCTAACRAGTGACTTTTTTAACCCCTCATATAGCTCATTTCAGTAGTAAACAGTTACTAAATGATTATTTGAGAACTTATGTCTATTGGTTTATAAGGACAGGATCCATTAAATATGTATATACAGACACTTGAATATGCATACACACACATTTTCTCAAATYATTTCAACTTTGACATACAAAATTTAAATGAAACTAGCAACATTGCAAAATCGATGACTGGAGATTCTATGCTGTTTCAAAATGGAGCTAGACATTCCATTTACTCAAATGTTTAAGACTTCAAACAAACACTCYCAGTGTGCACTGACACACACCACCTGTACCCTACAGTGGTTCACTATCTGACAAGAAAGGTAGAGGACTTAAGTTTTTTCATTTCTCCTCATTTTTAGTGAAARTCCAGATAATCAGAAAGCTCTGCAACAGGGAAAGTTTAGTATATACAATCTGAAGCAACTTCAGTAGGAGATGGTAAGACATGTTAATAAAACATCCTGCTTAGTAGCCAAAATATTTATTTTGAGCTTCAGAAACCCAGTGTTTCCTCCAGGGCAATTCCGAACTTGGATCTGCACTTGGGCSCTTCCCCTAAAGCATTCCTTATTGACATGCCACTGGCTACTCCAAGGTTTCCCTTTCTCCTCTACCTCCCGTGCAAGTCTGGGTAGAAAATGCATCCTGAACAAATGCCTTTCTCAGTGAAAGATACGTCCAAATTGGAATTACATCATGAAACACTGAAATAATCCCTATATTTCCTCCCCCCAAAAATACACTGGAATCCTGGAAACAAATGGAGCCATGACCACTGTATCACAGAATATTCTGAGGTGGAAGGGACCCACAAGGGTCGTTGAGTCCAACTCTTAAATGAATRGCCCATGCAGGGATCCACTTTGGAATCTTGGTGCTATTAGCACCATGCTCTCACTAACTGAGCTAAACTGCAAGGTTCTGCTGCTCTGCCCAACTTGTCTACCAGCAAAGAGCAGTTTTATTCTCATATGAATTCACAGCCTGAAAAGGAGCTGGATATTTTTAGATCAAAGYAGCATTTTGATGCTAAGAGAGAGGCATAAAATATCATCAAGAACTAAATTTAATAACACTAGAGGCCAGACAGAAATTTTACCCCATATGTGGTGTCACACAAT
>NW_026623721.1:336108-448017 GCF_030028575.1 Malurus melanocephalus | reverse complement strand
TCCCTGAACAGTTATTCATGCTGAAAAATGTGTACAATAGATGTGAGGGAATAAAAGGATCAAAGAGGAAAACAGCTAAAATATATCTGAAAAGCTGGTAACAGAAATTTTACAAAAGCCAGGGAGAGGAGACTAGAGTATCACTAGCTATTTTCATATCCTAATGGAACATGCAAGTTTCAGTCTGTTACTAAGAGTGGGTCCATGGCAAAGAGCCCAAATGAGGTCTGAGAAAGGATAATGTACCTTTAATGATTGAAATAGCAAGAAAATTAAATCTAATCATGTTTCATTAAGCATACTTTAGCTCCCATTTTTACTAAATTATTCTATTATGATTTCCCAACTGTCTGTTGAAATAACCTTTTACAGCAATCTAATTCACCATCATAAACAAGTCTCATTTCTCACAATGAAGTCCCCTGGGATTAGTGAGAGGAGATGGAAAATCTAAACCTTGCCAATCCTGCAGCCACTAAGGTAACCACTCAGGGAGACAAAGATTTTTGTTTTCCTATTTGTGGCTGAGATCATTAAGATATAATTAGAAACGTATTCATGAGTATCAGAGCGTCTGTTATGGAGATACCATTYGCCCAACAAGCATCCTCTATACCAGTCTTTAATAAGCAGGGGAGCAGGCATAATCCCCACTTCACTCTCTGGAGAGTTCTGCATTAAATGGACTGCATTAGACATCSCTCTCACTCCCTGCTTTTTAATGGAATCTTATACATGCATCCAGTATTTTTTCAGACTCCATTGTTACCATCAGAACTGCTAGTCTGTTTGCTTTCAGCAAAATGCTCCTGCAGTGCCATCCAGATGTGAGCCCTAAAGATAGCTACGTGCAGAGAATTTAAATCCTGCTCCAGAACTTGACACAGGACAAGCAAATGTAGAACTTGAGAATATACAGTGAGAAATGAATTGGATTGTTTACAGAATAATCCTTGGCTCTCTGCAGCAGTGAAAGGAGCTATCAACCCTCATTACACATCCTTTCTGCTTTAGAAGAATGAAGTATACAGCAAGGAGAAAGAATACTTTACTCCAATAGGTAAATGAAAGAAATCTGKTTTTCCTTTGTGAAGACCTAAATTMTTSCCAAACTCCTTATCAAATAACRTGATAGCAACAGAARATTAAAAGAAATGTCACCCACCATACAGTGCTTAAGTATCTGCCACAGGGATCAATTTAGGGCCCTCAGTTAAATTGCAGAGTGAAAACTGTCAGTCACTGTATTTAGCAGCACAATGTTTGAACATGTTATTATATTATTTGGTAGTCAGGATCTTGAAAGGGATCCAGTAAATGAAATTGAAAGAAAAAGAGTTTTAGGGCACAATTTTGCTTCCTGTACCCATATGATCAGTAAASAAATGACCAAAACATTCAAGGGACAGAAACTGAACTTTGTCATATAAACAGGAGACTCAAAAGAGAAACATAASAGAAAAGATTACCAGAATTTCAGCTGAGTCTTTGAGATGATGTGCTATTATATTGTAATTAGAAAGTTACAGTGGGTAAACTAAGAATGCATCATGGTAGGCTTAATCTTTTTGCAKACATATAGCTAATGAATCTACCCTAGCAAAGCAATGATTTTTAAGCTTGTCTATAAAATAATTTTATAAAATAAAATATATTTAGAAACTATATAAGACAATGAGTAAATGACTACAGTTAAAAACAGAAAGTCAAAAGTAGAATATTAAATKGTTTTGCTTTGTGGAAGACTGTCATTCTAAAATGTAATTATCACCCAGCAATACTAACTCTTCAGAAATACATTAACATAAGGAATGCAYAAAGAACACTTGATTGAAGCCAAACCAGAAAAATTTCTAGATAAATGATCAGAGTTCAGMGGCAYAATGTGGAAACCTCTGCCAGCCAGAAACCATTCACAGACATTCAATATTCTTTTACAAACTCTATTGTGAAGCACACAATAGCTCAGTATCTTAGTCATCAAAATGCAACTGGTCAATAAARGTACAGTCAGCAACTGCCRCATTCCTATGCCAATATTTATTTAGATGAGATTAAGAGATGTACCTCAGCTGTTTGACGGTACAGTGATAATGTCACAGTAAAATTCTGGTCACAAGATCAATAAATCTTACTCTGAAAAGCATGCATTCCAGATTTACTTCAATATATAYTTTCCCTTAAATGCTTTTTCTTTGTCTTGACATTTACATTAGCAGGAACAGTAAMTTAGCAATTTGTTCTTAATCAGCCTGACAAACACGAAGTTTGGAAGAAGTGAGGTTTTGCTTTAATATCACTTTTACAGCAAAAGTAAATAAATATTTAAACATAGACATTAATCATCTTGGGTGAACATYGATGGTGGTTTTTTTCTGTATGACMCATTTAAAATCTTTCATAATTCAAAGAAATCGACAAGGTCATGATTTCTCCCTATAACTTGATAGTTAAAGGTCATAGAGGACACGTTTTGGTAAGTGACTTGTAAAGTCTCATGTCAGAAATAATTTCTTGGTCTTTCTGCAGCACCTGAGTTTCACAMATTTGCATGGCGGTGCTGCAGCCCCTCCCGGGTCTCCACGTGCCCTCATCTCCAGCCCAGACTCGGGGAGTGGCCACGCTGGGGTGGAAGTGAGGGAATGCTGCAGGGCTGCACTCCAGCCAGCCCKGAGGCGAGCATTAGTCACAAACAAGAGCAGCGCTGTCGGCTTCCCCAAGCTGTTCTCCCGCTCCCTCTCCTGCTGCTCGCACTCAGCTGTCACAGAACTCTTGGTACTGGGCACATTTCTTCTTTTYTACATCACACCATACAGCATGAAGAGCACTTACAAGGTCACAAAGACTTTGAGAATGCGAACATAAATAATTTGAGATTGTCACACACACACACACACACGCACACACACATATATATACATATATATACATACATATATGAATATTACAGAAATGAAATCTAAGGGAAAAGAACTAAATAAACAAAATTAAATGTGTCCAAGGTGTGAGCACTGCAAGACTGACAGAAAGGAAAAGAGCTTAAAGAATGGGAGGTGAGATTTATCAGYTACTGATAAAAGTGGGGGAGGATGAACAACCAAAGATAAAAAAAATTTAATTTGTTTAATCTTATTCACATCAGAACCAGTTACCAAGCTAGAAGATTAACTACTTAGCTGCATTATTTAAATTAAAATGTAGGAGAAAGGCAATAAATGCTACAAACTTCTGGAGGAAAGGGGTGTGACAGAAGATGGGTTCTGAAGATTATGATGCCAGTTAAATCTCTAATTAAAAAAGAGCACAATTATCTCTTTACCCATCCCCTAACACCTCCGAATAGTTTTTCTCTAAGTGGGAAAATAGTCTAATTATAACGACAGAGTGATGCTTTGATGCAATAAGATTCCTGCAAAAGTGTCCTACGTTAAACATTGAGAACTCTGAAACTTGTTCAAAAACAGAGAATCAGGATAAATACTAATTCTGAAAGAACTTAAAGAATGTTGAATATTCTTTCTGAATTCCCCAAATTACTATTAATTTTTAACTCATGTATATTAATACCAAAATATTCCCAGCCAGCCAAATAAATAGCCCAGACTGAAAATTAACCTCGTAACTCAGAGCTGTGTATTTTTAACTTGCCTGCTTCTCTAAGAAACAACTTGCTTCAGAAAACAAGTAAATCTGTTCAAGTCATAAAAAAAATCAACTGGTTTCTCATACAAAAATGGGAGTTATAAAAKGAATTTCTACAGCTAATAACTAAAATCTTACACTACAGGAATGTTCCCATGCATTAATTATTAGTATATAAAACAGAATCTGACTCAGTTCACATAAAAGGTCTACCGACCCTAACAACATATCTAAAACACTTGACAACAGAAGAAGACATACAAGACAGGTATACTGAACACTTTCCTCAGCCTCTAGGAATTCACCAGYCCAAGGACTTTGAGACAGAAGCAGATTTTTTTAAAGATAATAGCTCTCAATGGATTTTTCYTCCATTAATTTGTCAAGACTATTTTTTAATTAAGTAAACTGAGGACGCTGTGGAGCAGAGCTAAGAGCTRAACTAACTCTACAGGAAACAGTGTCACCTTTTGTTTTTTAAGATCTCAACTGCAMGTTTAGTTTAGTTCTTATAATACAGATCTTGTGTAAATAGAGACAGTGAAACGGCAATACTGTTCCCTACTCACCTGACTATGCTATGTATATGTAAAGATCACACTCAGCCCTCAGCCACCACCTTCCAGATTAAAACATACAGAAGAATAATCTCTATCACAGGGGCYATTCCAGGCTTTTGACCATCTCTGTCTCTTTTCTTGACACTATTTGCAGTTCTTCTGTAAACATTTAGAGATGGGAAACCTAAAATCCACACGTGGAGTAACAAGCACAATGTCTTTCTGATTATCATTGCAATACTTCCTCTTACAATGTGTAACATTCAGTGTATTTTCAATGACCAGGACAAAGGATTAAACAGATTTATTAGACTGTGTTTTTATCTAACCATGATATTTCATTCCAGAGTGATAGTGGCAACATATCCTGCATCACTGCATATGTAGAGTTGTGACCATTGATATCAATCTCACATTGTGCAATATTTCAGAACACATACAGGTTTCATGGATGCCTTGAAAAGGGGTGCAAATTAAACTGAAAGTGAATAGTGTTAGGTGTCAAAAAAACTTGAGAGGATTTTAATTACATGAATAATCACAAGATCCTGAAGGTTATGCACAAAACTTCTATCAAAAAAGGCTCAAATCAAGTGTGATGAAAGAATATGTGAATGCTTAACGGCTTTATGACTACAAAAAATCCCCAAACCAAAACGAACCCAACCAAATACTGTTGAAAAGGGAGAAAACCTTGATTCAGAAACTCCACATTGTGAACTTTGTAAGCTCTTAAAAGTCTGTGTTTGCAGAAAAACTGAGAGGCAGACAACATGAGCACCAACTGTGTTTCTATCCAAGCTTTAGGACTGTCTGTGGCGATGGTCAGTCCAAACCTCTTACTCCAGCYGCTAGAGAAATCCATCATTAAGGAACATAAGCTCAATATCCTTCTGCCTTAAGTTCCCACAACTGACAGACTGATCTGTCATCTAAAATTAAATTCCTGATAAAATGTTCACTGACCATAGCAAAAGGTTATAAACTCTTCCTTCATGCGGAACTGGAGGAACAATAACAGTATCCTTCCTGATAGAAGGAGCTAGACAGAACAAAGTACTATAAAATGAAGTGCTGAAGAAATTTTATTAACATTTTCTATCAATAGAAAGTGACAAAAGAAAAATTATTTCYCTATCAGGGCAAAAAATCATGTCTTTTCCATATTTTTAGAAGTTTGGGTTTTTTTTACGTAAGATTCTTCACCTAAATGGTATAAAAGTCTTCTTGCTGCATATTTCAAATATTCTACGAATCTTAACTGTCCTAAAGCTCATAGAGTTAAAAAGAAAGGTGTTAGTTAACATTCAAGTAAAGTTGGTTTCCAAGACATAAAATCTAATAGCATCAGCTTTATCTCTCATGTGGAAAGCTAAAGTTAGCATGTTCCCTTAAAGGTCAGAGCTGCACTGTCTGTAAGTAAAAATATAATCATTAGGAAAAATTCTCCACAATGATATTCAAGCTACTCAATCACAACATTTTTTAAAAACTTGTTTAGAAGAATGTTAAAAAAAACCACAAGACTCATATTTATAGGTAACCTTGCATAAGTGTATTGAGAGACAAAACAAGCTGGCAGAAACACTCAGTGATTTATATGCCCATCCATTCAACCCTGACCGACAGTCTGCCTTGGATTTGGTTCATAAAACACCACCCTCTTGCAGTATAAAACATAGCTGGCTCAGATAAAGAAGAAATGGGAGYGGAGCCAAGCCAGCTGAATAAGCATTGTCACTTCAGTTCATCCACTTTGCTTACTTAAAGGTCAAAGCATACAAGTTATTAGGAAGCTGGACGAGCTCAGTAACCCAAAGTCACCTGAAAGACTACTGACTTGGATCCTAGACTGGAGGAGTAAACGGATCTAACCATAGATAGGGCTCTGCATATGGTGGCGCCCATGCTAAGACATAACCTGTGGGCTAATTTTTCCTCAGTTGGAGTTTTTTAGGAAGATGGAGTGAATTGGAACAATCAAATTACAGATCAACATGGTTGAAGGTACCTCTGGAGCCTTCTAGCTGGCTGCTTGGCTCAGGGCTACATAAGAGTCTCCAAACATGGAGATGCAACAATCACTCTCGTCTCTCATTCCATGTTTGACCACCCGCCCCACAGAAAATTTCTTTCTATATCAAGCTGGAATTTCCCATCCTGTTGTCCCTCCATGGTGCACTGCTGCAACAAGTCTGGCTTCATCTTCTCTGTACTGTCCCATGTGGTAGCGGGAAAAAGATCCCCCCAACACTTCTTTGAAAGGTCATACGAAACTTGCTCTCAGCCTTTCCAAATAAGCCATGTGCTCCAGAACCCCTGATCATGAGGGTAAACATGCTCCAAGATGTAAAAGGTTCAGGCTAAGCACTATTAGATCTTCTACAATATGCTTATTTTTTCTCTAAACACAGTATTAGAACATACTATGTATTCCAAACAAGTTTGCCTTCCAAGAAAAACTAACTTTTAAGAGTTGYTCAGAATAACCTCTATTAGAGCATTTGTAATTGGAGGGGTTTAAGGGAAGTGCCAACTACCAGCATCTAGCAAGATCCAAAGGACAACAGGCAATYCTCTAAATACAGGACAAACCTAGTGGATTTTCAGCAACAGCCAAGGGCCAGCACACAGTAACAGGCAGATGCTTTACCTTTTGCAGGTGCAGAGACCTTTAAAACAACTGTTGTATTGGATCTTAAATCAGTCCCTGAAGGCATCATTCTGTACATCATACTGTAACACTGGATAAATATGAGAGTTGTAGTTATTCACTAATTGCTTTGAACAGAGCTTAAACTGCATCATCACCATGCATCCCAGCAGCACCCTACCTGTCCCAATCAACAGAAGATGCAAAAAGACCAGAGACCCCAGCTGAGCTCTACATCACTTCGGAGCAACACTGGGAAATGTTTTTGGGATGGTCAGAGCAAGAATGTGATAAATACATGGATGTGCCATGCCAAACAACAGTGATTGTTACTTTGCAACAGCTTTTTCTTTGAAACTGTGAATATATTTTCTTTCAAAAAACAACTTGTAAGACAATATACCATAATATACAAAATAATTATCCATGCTGGACTACTGTAGAAACATTTACTAAATAACCCACTTTCACAAAACCAGCATGTTTGCTGGCTTGTTGAACACCAGTAATATATAAYATGAAGAGTGAGATCAAAGAGATGGAAAGCAGTCACAACATCATAAAACTTRGAAATGTATTGTAGTATCAGCAGTAATCATAGTCACTATTTTTGCAAAGTACAGATACCTATGCACTTCACTTCTTGTTTGTGATTTTCTTACCCTGTGTTATAGCCAGCTTTAAAATCTTGCTACAGTTTTTCAGATTCATATTTACTATCTGTACAATTTTCAACTTTTAGGACAGGATAAATACATAACAACATATAAGAATATTGTTTATACATGAGTTTCCCTATGTCTTTTAGTACTGCATATAAAATAGAAAAACATTGCTAGGTAGCATACACACTAAAATATTAGTGTCTAGCATTAGAAAGCAATTCCTTTAAGATGTAAATWGCTGAATTTCCTTCCTATACAAGRACATAATGTTGTCACAAATGCTACGGACTCAATTTTTCTCTCAGAAGTGGAGCTGCAGGTGATTTTGTAAATAATTTTATTCCATCCTSTAACAGGAGCACTGGTTCAAAGTAATTTTCCAAACAAGAAAGACAGTGATAGAAGGACATGCTTTAGCAATACTTTAAAAAACCCATTTCATTATGCAGAATATCAATTTATATTATTAAAATTATTTAAAGGATGGCTCTGCTTCCTCTCATGTTTTCTTTCTCCATCAGCAATCCCACTGGGAACTATACAGACATACAATCATATATTAGACTGCCCATATTTACCTAGAATTTATACAGTACTTCTCATAACAAAATCTAAATACCTTCTAAATATTAATAAATTCATCTTCCCTATGTTCTTGGGATGCACATTTATTGTTTAGACATTACCTTATCATAAGAAAAATTCATTAAAGAATTATGTTTGAATAAGGTCCATTTGGGACCTTAAACAAGCTTAATTTCAGAAAGATGAGCACCAGTTTCTGACAGTTTTCTAAGAGTAAGGGTGTTCATTGGACACCCAGAGGACTAAAGCACAATAAGCACATGAGAAAAAGAAGGCTTATATAATTTTCACAGGGTCAAGAATAAATGTGGATCATCAGTAGGAGCAGGAAGCAGTACTCTCAATTCTCTCACTACTCTGCCAGTAAGCCCATTCTTCATCCCACAWGTCATGTACTTCAAGTTTTCAGGTTTTTTCATTAACTTGTTCTAAAATTTTGGTATTTGTAACAAATACACATTTTATAACTTCAAAAAGAAAGTTGAATTAAAGACAGTCAAAATTATTTGATTGAAGCAACTCTGTAGGAAAGGCCAAAAATCAGCTATTAATACCATTCAAAAAAACCCCAATATCAAATCCTAATAATAATAATTTTCTCAATGTGATGGAAGGAAAGTAAATAATTCTAGCTCTGTTTAACAGTAGCAGCCATTAGCACAGTTAGGTGGAGACATCTTCATGAATTGCTGCCACACAATGCCTACAGCACAGACAACTCTTAAGTTCTATGGTTGTAGCAAACAGGCTGAAAGTCAAGCTCATGTCATAATGATATTAAAAAAGCAAAACATTTCTTCCATTATTTGCAAGAAAATGCCTCTGCAAAGGAAATTTTTGTTGACCTTTTCACTGGGTAACAAAGGACTAGAAATTAGTGCTGAGGAAAGGGATCTGGGGGTCCTGGTTGATGGAAAGTTGAATGCGAGTGAAGAGTGCCCTGGCAGCCAGGAGACCCAACCCTGTCCTGGGGGGGGATCAGGCACAGCATCGCCAGCTGGGCAAGGGAGGGGATTGTCCTGCTCTGCACAGGGACAACCTCGCCTCGAGTGCTGAGGGCAGTTTTAGGCACTGTGTTCAAGGACATCAAACTTTTAAAGTGTGTGCAGAGAAGGGTGAACAAGATGGTACAAGGTCACAGGTGCAGGACCTCAAGGAGGAGATGAGGTCACTTAGCATGTTCAGCTTGGAGGAGAGAAGGCTGAGGGGAGGGGACATCTCATCACAGTCAAGTGAGGCAGCAGAGACAAGATGCTGATCTCATTCTGGCTGGTGACCATCAATGAGACAGAAGGAAATGAAATGGAGCTGCATCAGGGGAAGTTCAGATTGGACATTAGGAAAAGATTCTTCACTGAGAGGTGGCTGAGCATTGGAACAGGTTCCCCTGGGAAGTGATCATAGTACAAGAGAATTTGGACAACTCTTAGTTATGGCTCTTAGTCATATGATGTAGTTTTAGGTAGTCCTGAAGGAAGCAGGAGTTGGACAYTATGATCCATATGAGTCCCTTCCAACTTCAGACAATCTATGGTTCTGTGATTACTTTATCCATATGCAAAACCACTGCACATCCACATCATCTAACAATATCTGGGAAAACAAATCAAATGCCATGGGTTCTTATTATTAACCACAATCAGAAATTGCTTTTATACCAAGCATTTTGGCTTCTAATAGTTTTGTTGTCATTTGTTAAGAACAAGATAGTTATTGCACATGAATAAAACAAAACTGTTAAGAACTCATTCTGTGTATAGTGTTAATAATTGCAGAGATCAGTTCACCATAAGGATTAACAACCCAATTCAGCACTAATCAAACATTTATATGTATAAACACTTCCTGAGAAACTCCCAACTAAAAGATCACTAAAACAAAACAAATGAAAAACAAAAAAAAAAAAAAAACACTTCCTGAGAAACTCCCAACTAAAAGATCACTAAAACAAAACAAATGAAAAACAACAAAAAAAAAAAACCCAACCAACTAACCAACCACTCTTTTTCTGAAATGAAAACTTTCTATTAGCAGGAATCTGCTTCCTGTTAAAAAACTTGTCAAGAGAGTTTCACTTAGACATGTTTATTTCAAGGAGTACACATCCTGATGTGCAGGCTTATCCCTTTTAAGTATCCACTATTTTCAGGTCAGAAATTCAAAAGAGGTAAGTAGTCTCAGGAATCTCAYCCTTAAACTAAAAGTGCTTAAGCAAGTTAACAGGGTAATGAAAATTCTAACATTTCTACCAGAGGAGCCATATTTTATTCCTGGAAAACTGTAAATTAACATACTGTATCCTACTGCCTTTTACAGTCTCTTCTCTGGTATATAGAAACACTTCTATTCATTTGATTTAGCACTAAAAAGAGAATAAATGTAATATCTTACTGAATGTTGACACAACACTTCAAAGCTTTGGTAAGAAATTTGTCAGTTTGGAAAAGATTTAAGCCATTCTTATGGTAAAGTGTTCTACTCATTACATTTATCTTCTTTAGATGGTATCTCATAATCTTTTCTCATACCAAATACATAAATTCTAAGACAGTCCAACACTTTTTCACTAGTTTTTTCTAAACCCATCTTTGGATATTAAATGTCTTTCAAAACAAGCAATTATTTTGCTTTATAAACTACCCATTAAAATAGGATTTTGGCATTTTCACTTTCAGAAATACTCATAGATTACATTCTTAATCTGTCACAGCAGTTTCACATACACTGSCACATGCAATTTGACTACTAGATATAGTAGATTTGAGGAAATATGAACACTTCACAGAAAGAATAAAAAAAGAGATATTCATTATGGATACATTTAAGGTTCCTAACCATAACTAATGTCCATCCTTTAGAAGCCATAAAAATCACTCTTACAGTCAGATTTCAGGTACCTCATAAATGCAGGTTTTCCCTAACAGTAGTAATGAACAGCTGAAATACACCCAAGCAAGCCATTGCATTGACCATTTTTGCAACAGCATTAAATGTACAGAGAGGAAAAGGAATACCACATACAAAGGCAGTAAATAAATACTTTTTCCTGTTTTTCAGAACACATGTAGACTAAGCATTCCCAGATAACTTTGTGTTAATTTTTCTAATAGAGAGCTGATTCTAAATTAAGGATTATTCTAAATTAAGGATTGAGTGTGCCCGCAGACTGGAGAGAGATGTCTAGAGCAATCAGTGGCTGCTAGACAGAAAAATATGTTACATCTTCCCTCAAATGATATATGACTGTGATCTCTCACTTGAAAATAGAAACCAAGCAATAGAGAAATGATGAGGCTCTTCTTTTTCCTCTCCAGTGTTACTATTTCCTGCAGCTTTTTTCTCCTATTAAAATTCAAAATTAAATACAAAATCCAACCATTGCTTCCACTTGGATGCTATACAACTTCTTTCTCACAACTTTTTTTCTTTTTAATTGAAAGACTTTGGTTAGAATTATTTTTAGTTGAAAAAAATCTAACTATACCAAAGCAATCTAGTTATACATGGGTATGTATCCTCTACTTAAACAAAATTTCCACAAAATTTTTAGCTTTGAAAACAAGTTGTTACACAAGAAAACTTGAGTAGCTTGTTTCTTCTTTTAGAGTATATGTTTACCTATTTTTTTATGTAACTGTTACAATTTTTCTTATAATTATGCATAGCTCATATTCCCTCCCTTAGTAATGAATGCAATACTGAACTCTATTTTCAACTGCAATTATAACAAAGTGAGCAAAGCGTATCTTTTAAAAGGATCAGTGACTGCCACCATAACAATGATTTTGAAGAGTATTTTGAGCATTCAAGCATAGGTTGACTAGTCTATCAAAAACATGAGCAGTATATGACCCTGTAATTGAAGACGTCAAATACAGCCAYCCCAAATTACTCAAGGACAGCATAAAATTTCAATCCTATACACAACTAYTAAAAATAAACAAAAGTATTATGAACAAGACTGCAAAGAGAAATCTATTTTGTATTCTCATAGTAAGAGCTTTCCACTGTATTTGAAGGAAAATAAAATACATTTCACAATTATTTAAATTWAAAAATTWMAAAAAAAAAAATTCACAAATGTAAAAAAAAATATGGATTTGTTTGTCTTAAGGGTAGAATGACAGTATAAATAAAACAACCATTGCATTTGAATCTTTAAAATAGACTGTGCAGTTTAGACATGGAGACACTATCTACTACTGGTTGATCATATTTAATAATAAAATATAATTTTGAAAATACAATAGCATTCAATCTTACTATAAAGTAATTTTTATTGAAAGAACATGCTTKTAACTGGCTGTTAAAATACAAAACTTTGCAAAAAAAAATTACAGCAAAAACTGATATCAGTAATAATATGCTGGTGTGACTAAAAGCTACACTGTAAATTTTTAATAGGATAARCACACAATTGACTACTGAGCTTTAAAAACACGGTAGCATTGAGCTAATCACAAGCATCATTAGCTTTAGCTTTAAAACTTAGCAGCGGAAAAATAGAATTTCACCAGCTACACAGAATTTCTTTYCTGTGCAACAGCTTACATTCAGATAACCCTAAAGGAAGACCAGGTAATATTTATGAAGTTACCCTTTTAGAAAGCAACATAATAAAGAAAATAACATTTATGTCAACTTCATTACTTCCTATTCAGCAAAATCTTGGTAGCAACCTAAAAATTASAAATATGTCAGTAAAACACTTCCACATCCTTTATCAACCTAATTTAGGTATTATAATTACAAAAATCAATATTTTGCATACCATAAACTGATACTGCAGACAGATTACAGGACTGATGTAGCAAAATATATAAGAAACAGAATACTAAGGATGTAGCAGAAAAAAGCAGCAAGAAAGTAAAACATTAAATATATCCCACAGTAAATTTTCCTGCAACAATCCCCTCTTCATCAACAGCACCATTTCATATTTATACCTTTTATCAATCCAACTTTTGGCATTATTTACATATTCATGGAATTTAGTTCACTATATTTAATCTTGTTACAAGGGGAGTTTGCACCTTTTAATTTTTTCATGTTATGATGTCAGCTTTCCTTTTGCTTTTCAATCCCTACTGTTCTAAAATACTTACAAATTGTCAATATGTCTCCATTTTTCCACAGACACACATCACTACATTTTCACCAACCACATTAGACATTACTGCAAGATCAATGTCTACTCACATTGCAGTCATACCTTCATACTGCTTTGCAGGACTTGTTATAATCTACATAACCACTAGTACCAGGATCTGGGACCATGGTACTGATGAAATKAATTTGCATTCAGGTGTAATATGAAATCCACCTCTGAAGTTCCAWAAMAAAGAATTGTTCAGGTTTTTCACATTCTCACAAAGCACACCATTAATGTGCACTTCCTAAATGCAACTAAGTGTTGAGAGATAAAGGAGAGCTGAGGGTGTCCAGGGCAACTGGAACTCTATTTAAAGCATCTTACTAATTAGATCAGTGACTAAACCCTAGCTCAGGTGAATATAAATAATAGTTATTCTCTTAGTACAACTTTTCAGGTTGACAGTAACAGATTTTTCCACTGATCCAGTTCCTTTTGCTTGGCAACTATAACAAAATTGCAGTCATTAATGACACAAAAGTATACTTTTCATATGCTTTGGTTGAATTCAGAGACCTAACTGGTGCAGAGAGATRACAGGTGATAAAAAAAATTGCCAGATCTCAGTGTTACTGCTTAGATCACAACRCAGGATAGTGAGCAGTATAAGAGGTCATTTAACTCTACACTGAGCAGCGAAAACCAGACATATTAAAACTTATTCCACATGAACTGCTCAGTACCTGCAAGCCATCATGTCCTTGCTACTGTGCTATCTAGATTAAAGCTAGTATATTGAATCCCACATGGATTGTAGCACAGCCTAGAAACAAAGACTGCTCCTGGAGATACTTTCCAATTTTGAGCCTGCAATATTTCCCTTCAGAGTCTAACAGACTCAATGTCCTGTCTGTTACATTGCAGGAAAAAACTTGAACTATATTTAATGACACAGAGAAAATACACACAGGTTATTAAGTCTTGGCATAGAAATTATTAAGTACTAGCATGCTTGTAAGATAGGACACTTACCTAATACAACTTCATGAACATAGAAATTAAAAAAATTAACAAGAGASTGGAATTTAGCAATGAGAAGGCTAAAGCACAGTACCCAGCTTCCAAACAAGCCTAAAGATTTCTCTTCTGCATTAACATATTTGTTTTGCAACATTTCAGAGAAATGAAACCATCAACATTTTTCATGACCTTTTTAAGTGGCAGATCCTATTTATGGATGAAGTTCCACATATGACTATCCAAATTCATATCCTTGATACTTTGTATTGAAAGAAATTCTAAAAGCAAATAGTGGGATCTGAGAGTACCATGTCAACAGTATCAAATTTGTATTTGATATTCTTAAATAACTTATTCCTTTTAATAGTTCTAATTAATATTTTTATAGTTCTAATTAAGATTTAAGCTTATTAATCCTATTTTTCAGGGTGTTCTTTGATTCAAAAGAGAAAATAGCAATTATCTTAAAGAAACTTCTTATACAGGTGGACTAACTGGYGAGAACCTCTTGGGGAGTGTCTGCYTACACTAGATTCTTCTGTTTTGTTAGACTGTTCCATTTGATTTTACCAACATCTTATTATTTTATCAATATGCCTAAAGAAATTTACTAGTCAGAAATGATTTGGGAGATATGATATCTATCTATTAGAATATAWATAYATATATATATAWAWAAATATTCTTACCAAGATGACTTGGAAAAGAACTGGAAAAAGATGGATTTCTTCCATGAGGCTGTAAAAACACATTTTAAAATTTATTTTAAAACAGAGGAAGTGAATTCTTATTTAACACACTAAACTAACAACAGGAACAGAGTAGTAGAATAGCTGTTGCCAAGATCCATGACCCAGAACCTTAGCCTTTGACTAGCTCTCAACAAAAATTAGTTCAATTTCAGATATGAAATAGAAACAGCAATGTTATACTGCTTTGGAAATTACTTCTAGGTGTGCCTCACTGATGCGCTTCAAGTGAGTAAAAGAATAACTAAGTTAATATTTTTTAATGGCAGAAATTAATAAAAATTCATAAGCWTAGGACTACACACATTATGAAACACCATTAACTGTTTGAATTAATAGACTCAGCACACATAATGAAATTATAAATGTGCTGTGTTTTTTTAAGCGTTCTATGTTAACTAACTTCTTGGGTTGAACATATTTCTATATGATACTTCCGTCAGTCACTTGACAATTCTGAGCAGTGGTGGCCCAAAAGAAGTCAGCTATAGTCTCCTGCACTTCAAGATCAGATAAAATCCAGTATAAAAGTATAAAGATCAGATAAAATCCAGTATGCTCATAGAAAGAATATTCTCAAAAATTCATAATACTTCAAATTAAAGAAGTGTTTTCTATTCTTAGAACAAAAAACACTGTATTGTAGTGAAGCATCACACACTATTATGAGGTATGAATCACATGATTTTTTTAATGATGACACATTTATCACGTGGTTATTTAATACAATAATTTTTTTTTTTACTGTATTGTCTAAACAACCGTCACCTTTTCTTACACGCCATACTAAATGCCTATTCACCAAATACCACAGAGAAGACCAAATTCTGTGTTTCACAAATTTTCTCTTGTGTCACTATGATATAACTGAAGTGCTTCATAAACAATTGGCAGGTTTAGCTTTATGATACAGCAAAGGTAAGACTGCATCATGAAGTCCATGTAATAAATGCAGAACTCAAACACAGAGAGTACGTCTGGGATCTCAGTGTACAACACTCTACAAAATTGTCTTGCCTATACTACGTCACTTAAAGACACCAAGTTATATTACATAGTTCTCTGTGAATAAACATGAGTTATATGTGACTAAAATATGTATCTAATTTCATGTTTGAAGCTTTGCTGTTTAAAACTCCTTATTGGCTTCTGGTACAACAATAATCAGATTGATTCCATTTGGTAAACTATTTGTTAAAAGAACTCATACATTTCTAAAATCACACAGTTCCATTTAAGAGCTTTTATTCAGGCCCAGAAAGAAAAGAGGAGAAGATGCTACTTTTATGGATAGTGTAAGCAAAAGTACTACACTGAACTGAAGCAGCTAAAGGGAATTTCACATCCTCCACCATGAACRTAATGAAAAAATTCAAAGGGGGCTAGAACAGACATCCAAAGGTCATAAAAGAAATGTTTCATTTAGATTAATGTCACTTGTAAGAGCCCTGGTTGTTCATATTTGCTGGAACCGTGCCTTTTAAAGGAAATAAAATAATGAATGAAAGCCATGCTAAGASAACAACCATATCTATGAATAATTGAGAATTACCTCTAGTAATGCAGATATATGCATCATGTATGAATAATGGTTTATTATTTCATACTGTTTTCTATTTCTCTGATACTTGCCTTCAGCTAAATGTAATATTGATTCTATGATATATAATCTATATGAGTTCAGGGTGGGAATAAGATCTGTTGCATTGTACAGCACTAGCATGTGGACCTAGAGACAAGTAAAACACATCCACTAATCTATTCAAAACACAACAAAACAGTATCATTCTATGCATCCACAGAGATATTTAACAAAACTAAGTAACAAACAAATCCAAACTTGTTCAAACAAATGTGTTCCTTTTTTTCTTGCATACTCAACAGAGTAATTGTCATGGTTTTACTTGGTCCGATTTTTTGTGGTGGGGGGGGGGGCCAAGACAATGTCATAGTTTTACTTGGTCCAATTTTTGGTGGTGGGGGCATGGCACCAAGAAACCACAAAGATGGCTCCTGTGAGGAAGTGCTAGAAGCTTTCTCCTTCTTCTCTAGCAAAAGGAGCCCTACCCCCTGTCTTTTAGAGCCAATCCCTTGTGGCTCTGAGGTTGATGGACAGGCTGCCCATCAGGCCTGGACCAATTACACATGCTAGTTACACCTCTGTGATGACGTATTGTCTAGTACTTAAGAAGAATTCAAAACAAGATAGGGGCGGCCGCCATGTACTTTTAGGTTGTTAGTATTTAGTTTAGTATCATGCACTGGGGAAAAACAGAGCAGAAGGGTGAGGAGATGTAAGAAGAAAAATGGAGACCCAAGATCACAGTAAGGAGAAGATGGGATGGATTGCTGTGCTGTTGCTGTGGTTCTCAAGCATGGAGAAAATAAGTTGTTCTCGAAAGGACTATTTCATCAATGAGAGACCTGTATAGAAAGGGAGAGCGACCTTGCTCTGAGGAAAAAAAATCTGGCCTTTTAGGACTGGACTGAACTGATTAGGAGCCAAAAAGGGGTAAGAGGCTTGGCCCCYCCACGACAATTGAAGCGAGTTGATGTTAAGAAGAAAATGTGTTCTGCAGGAAGGAGGAGATGCCCCCGCCCYACATCTGAAGCAAGTGGATGCTTAGAAGAAGCTGTGCTCTGTCAGATTTGTGATAGTGGTCTTACGCTGCCAAAACAACGCAGTTTGGCCTTGAGGAACATTCTTTCCTTTCTCCTACGAGGTAAAGAGAATATCMCTTGCCATCAGCAGTTATACACTGACTGTTTCTTGGGAAAAGAACTTCCACAGCTTGGAGCKGTAAGAACGCTTATCCTATGATGCTSGACGACAACCGTAATGAGTAGTTTGATCTATGTTAGACTTTCATTCCTGTCCCCTGTGTGTGCGGGAAGACATGGGGGGTGAAGATGGGAGGACCTGAGAAAGAGAGGGGTCCCCGGAAAGGATAACAGGGGACAAAAATAAAGGATAAAAATGTCCGKTTTTATTTTTTTCTTCTCCTTGTAAATTTTACCCTATCTTTGCTCCCCTYCCCGGTGMGGTAGTATTCTTAGTAGTTTGTAGCAATAAATCTATTTTGCAACTTAAGTTATTCAGCCTGTCTGACCATTCTCTGGAGCATATACATATCTTTCTCTCAATTATGTTATGTTATCTGAAAGCCATAAATTTTCGTGATAATTGGGCTTTTGCTCTCCCKTCTTCCTCTCCGGTGGGGGAAAGGAGAGAACGTTGTGGGTGCAGTGCTTTTTGGCTTTCAGCACAGTCCAAACAATGACATTTTTGGTGCTGTGACTCGAATTGGGAAAAATCAGGTTTAAACCCACGACAGTAATGGCACACCCAACAGAGAGAAGAGTTTAGGTAAGGAAAGAAATTCATTATTTCTAAGTTTAGAAGCCTAAATTTAAGGACAATTTCTCTTCTTATTAAGTTGAGGGAATTTTTTTTCCATATGCAATGGAAACAAGCTCCTTTCATAGGTCAGAAGAACATGAAAGTTATTCTCCTCTGGGCCATCTAATAACYCTTAAATAGATAGTTTTGGCAGCTTGGACACAGCCAGGTCATAAGAGTCCCAGGATTACAGATAGGAAGACTTATTATATTTGAGGTTCATTTCCAGAGCCAAATCTACTAGTTAAATTAAAAGCTTAGTCCATGCCTGAAAAACAGAATTTTGCTGATGCAGATATAACAATACTGAATGTAAAGAAAGTAATTTAGACACCACAGACTCCCAAAAAGAGCAACTACTGTAACAGCAATCATAATGACAAAATGAAGTTTTGCCAGCACAAGCCTACTTATGCTTAGGGCTTACTGGAATTACTTACCCCAGCAAAAGCTGCTCACTTTGCTACATAAGCAGCATTTAAACTGCRAACACATTAGCAGTAAAATATAATCAAATACCAAGAATAGCTAAGCAATCCTAGTTTAGGCAAAACCTAGAAAAATGCTTTTGTGGTAAAGGACAAATTATGAAACAATTGTTTTCAAACATTGCAGTCCTAATTGTTACAGCATTACAAAGTCAGCTGTACTTTCTGCTGAGATTAGCTAAGACAAAACTAGAGCCAATACGTTTGTTCTTAAAGGTCACTTGAAAACCTTTCTGATTGAAATAAGAAATTGCTGCAGCCTTGAAAGAAAATTATACACATAACTTGGCTAAAGCATGAAGTCACATGAAGCATTGCATTAAGACAAAGCTTAAAGTTGATTTATCCCAACTTTGCATATGTGTGCTCAAGAGAATGACATTATCACACTCTTCATTGCTGTCTTACATAGTTTTACAAAGGAATTGTCTTAAAGCTGGTGAAAGAGGACTTTAGCTATGAAATTTATTTCACTAGGTGTTCACATTCTAAACCAAAAGTATTTTGGTTCTTCATGAACTGTTGCATAATTTATATTAAATTAGGCCCTACCTTGTTAGGAAAACATACAGAATCATCATGATATACATACACAAATTGTAACCCTACATAACAATGCTAAATATTTCCATGTCATTTAAATCTATATATAAATAAACAGTGATGGGCCAAAATAACAAGTCATCTGATTTTAAGAGCCTTGCTATCAGTACAATCTGAATTTCTAATATACTAACTATTTTCAGAATGAGACTGTGCCTCCAATTTAGCTTTCCCACAACAGGCAAGATCTGTTTTTCTGAAAGAGCCTACTTTCTTCTAAAACAAAAACCAAGTGCAAGATGCTGAATGCAAAAGGCTATTTGTTACAGGTGTAATACCTTAAACATTTAAAAGACAGAAAATGTARTATTATCAGATTGATGCTTTAGACAAAAGTTGGATGGGAGGGTATAAAAATCTGGATATTACAGATACTCTAAACTGAAAAAATGAGTAGAAATTATTCTGAAGAATAGAACTGGTGGATGTGCACAAAGCACAGAATTGAGACATTAATTTTAAAGGGATGAAATGTCAAAACCATGATAGATTTTTGAACCCTACTAAGGGGTCTTAAAAAATATGCATGACTGTTCAGATTATAGATTATATATAACATATATAGATTATATATAACATCAAATTCTACTGCTCAGTTCAGTTGGACTAGGCYCTAAGGTTTACCTGTTATCAGAACCACTCCATTTTTTTGATTCACATTCATTATAGAAAAGGYATAGCTAAAGGAGACAATATTCTAACAATTTATGAAGTAGTATGCTTCTTTTCCACTGTAAGATGATGGCAYAAAATTAAGTGGCAAGTGATCAAATCTGACAAAAAAATCCAAACAAAAYAGTTGAAGATGGTAAATCTTTACATGCATGTGGTTGTAGAATGTTAYAGAATAACTATTTATGCTGAAAKTTATTTGTGAAATATCTTCTTCAAYCCATATAAATGAAATGAAAATTACTCTCAATATCTACTATCTACAGAACACCTATGCCTTCTTATAAGGGTTCGGAAAAAAACAACCCACAGAGGGATGAGAAAGCCTCCAGAAAATATTCCCATTCACCTGATTCCTTCCTGTAGTCTTCTCTGGGCATCTACTGTTGCACATAAGAGAATGGACTGGACAATGGTTTAGATTTGCTTCATGCTGATTCATGGTGGAATGGAATTCACTYAAGTCTGCAGCTCTAGCTGTAGCACCCCAACCAGCTGACTCTTCCTCATTTTTTAGTTAGTCACAAAGCCAAAAGTTCACCATTGAAAGTAAAAATAACCAAGAGTTAATGGTATTTGCTCCTTTTAAATGCTTTACAGTAAAAGAGTACATATTTGAACCTTCCAAAATGACATTTTCAAAAATTCACTTAACAGTAACATCAAATATTTGTCTCACATTTTACAAGTTAGACATTCAGTAACTGATCAKCAACACAAAAGAGGAAACAAAATTACAGGTTTAAGGTTAATAGCTAATTTCTATACTAAAGGGGAGCTTTTATRAAATGTAACACTAAGGAGTTGTGTTTTACATTAAAAATGGTGATTAGTATTACAGTCTGTACATGACTAGACTATGAGAACTCACTTGCAATAATGAACTCTGACCAGTGCCTTTGATATGAATTACAATGATGTACGACTTGACAACAGTGTTATTAGCWGACACAAAACTTAACATTTCAAGAGTCTGTTTCTGGGCAAGTCTTCCTGCCTGGTGTTATTTGATAAAGCAGCATATATGCAAACATTACACCAAAAAYAGGAACAGCAAAGATCTTAAAATTCTCTGCTGTTTTATCTTAGYCTTACTCCTCTAAAAGGAAAATCAGGGTTTTTACAACTCAATTTCCCTAGATGTGAAACTAGCATAATCAAAATCAAAATCGGGTTCTAAATCTACATAAACATTCCCTAAAGTTCTAATAAAATAGAACTTTCTATCATCTGGCAATCTCTCTCAATCCATCTCTATTGTGATTTTTCTCACTAATGTTGTACTCCTCTAACATTGAATTCCACTGCTCAGTTCAGCTGGACTAGGCCCTAAGGCTTACCTATTATCAGAATCATTCCATTTTATTTTATTCATATTCATTATAGAAACTAAAACAACACATAAAAACAGAGAAGTAATTTAGAAGCAAATAGATCTACTTTTTTTAAGTGACCATTTCAACCTTAAACAAGGAAATTAAAATGACTAATGAGAAGACGAAAGTGTTTTTAAAGCACTTAATAWAAACCCACATTAATCAATTCACAAGGAAAGCACTAAAGCACAAGTCCTCTGGTATAATGGCAAAGAAACCACAGAAGGAAAAAAATCTATGCACAATGCTCATGAGTTCAGTCACAATTCTAGCAATTAAAAGCATCATATTGAACTTCAAAGAGTTTGGTTTTGGTTTGGAATTTTTKGGGKTTTTTTACTGTTYGTTTTTTTGAAATCAATGGCAAGGAATTTAGACCAATTCAGAATATACTGGGATGTAACTACATGCTGATGTAGATCATCATCATGTATGAAAAGATGATCAAGTCATTACTAACACCAACCCTGAAACTCTAAACTATTTAACAGTCTTCAATATACAATGCAGGGGCACAAAAAGTAGCATAAATGAAGTTTGAAAATTGGACTATTCTTGGATGGTTCCAAAGGCCCTGTGACAGTTACTTTAATTACTCAAGACAATATGCTGCAATATACAAGGTTGATCCATCTATCATCTTCACAAGTACTAGATCTGTGGCATTTGGAAGCAGAGTTTTTAGCTGTTGCTCCTCAGCACCTTCCTGGTTTGGTTTCTGATGCCTTTTCCCCTTTTTTGGAGCAGTGCCTAATGTTTGTCTGGAAAATTTATTTTAAGGACAGGAGGTGAGAAAGGTTGCTTAATTTGGTMCCCTGTCCTTCACTATACATCTAAGAAGGGTGCCTAACCATTAGTTTCTAGTTAAGTGTTTCTTCCTCAGGAAATGACCTTAATAGAATACTGGAATGTGTCCYACTTCCAAGATCATTATCTGATGCAGTATCTGACATTATCCCRACTTCTATTCTATTACCTTCACTGTCTCCCTTCCTTGCAACCAAAATTGTCTGTTTTAGCAACCCATAAAATTCAGACTCCATAGTTTAGAAGGTTTAGCTTTCAGATATATTAATGTCATCAAATGCTATGAGTTTCTGACTAAAGGCTCAGTAGCTGCCTAAGAGAGAAYACAGCTACATTTTGTAAGGTTCTCTGTAAGGCCAAAAGCCAAGTTAGGAATCATGATCCAGTAAAAGKTTCCTGAAGTAGCACAGTATAGAATCTATTACAATAGACAAAACATTTAAAAGCATCTAATTAGAGTATCATATAGGTATAGCATATCCTTAATTTTAAGAGAAAATAAGAAATTCACATAAATTTCTCCTCACTATTATAAAAAACTACAATCTGATCATCACAGACCACAACAAAACAATGTGAAACACTGTCTTGGGTTGATGTGGTGCCARTCCTGTATTCCTATATTCCACCAGCCTGTATGCCCAAAAGGTGCCTGTGCCTTTAAATCTGACCCAGAAGAAGAGGCAGGGGTGGCATGGGCAGTTTAAAAGCCAGGGCTGCCGCACGGCCAT
Source organism: Malurus melanocephalus (assembly GCF_030028575.1). Classification (NCBI taxonomy): domain Eukaryota; kingdom Metazoa; phylum Chordata; class Aves; order Passeriformes; family Maluridae; genus Malurus; species Malurus melanocephalus. The sequence continues at coordinate 424,974 of NW_026623721.1, read as the reverse complement.
TTGCTTTTGGACCTCAGCATCGGGGCTGCAGGAGTTCTTGTTCGCTGCATGTAGAGGAGTTACACTGTTGCCTTTTAGCTAGCTCGGGTTTGTTAGCTTAGGCAAACAGCTATGGGAAGACTGCCACCCCCTCTGCGGCTGCTTTGATTTTGCTTCTGGAGCAATACGGTGGCTGGCAGGACAAGCGGCGCTGCTCCGTCTCGTCCGGAACTTTGGAAGAAGCCAAGCCAGTGACAGAAAAAGCACACCGAGCCCTCTGTTACATCCACAGTGAGGACTGCCACCAGGTTGCCACTGTTGCCCGAGCGGCCACATGGACCTTTTTCTTTTGTTTCTTTTTTTTCTCTGGGACAGAGAGCCGTCATCTTTTTCTTCGCACCACGTGGCCGAGCAGTTGTGGAGGGAGGGAGCTGCGTGCATTCCTGAGTTTTAAATATGTAACAGTTACTTTTTATCTGTGTCCTGTGGGCACTRTGTTTTGTTAATAAACTACTTTTTTTTCTCTTCACTTTTGCCCAAACATCTATTTCATATTGGTGTGAAAAAATTATCAATTTTTTCACTTCAGAGGAAACATTTACTCTGTAATGTTTTTCTCTGAAAACATTGTCTCAACCCAAGACAAACACTCAAAGCAGGAACCAAAAAAAACACCAATGCTTTATAGATTACGTCTGACTTACTATCCATACATATAATTTATGAATTAAGTTGGTAAACACAGAARAGGACAAGGTGTCTTTGATACTGATCTTTCTGAATGCAGACTTTGCAGTTTAATCAGACCTCATCATGCAGCAGACATTTGTTCCCACTGTGAGAAGTTCTATGCCTGCAAAAACTCTTCACATAGGTGCAATCCACCAAAAGCAATYAACACAAAGGGAAAAGAAAATCTAATGCAAATTTATGGTAGTCCAGAAATTAATCATTAACTGAAGCTACAAGTTTCCTTAATAACAGTGATTTCTTTTAAAATTGGCAGTCTCAATATAGCTAAATRTGAACTTAATATGCTATTTATTCTCACACTGGTTTTAATGTCCAAAACTTTTCTTACCACAAAACACTAAAAATTCTTCAAGAAGACAAGGCAGTAAGTATTTAGGAAAGCCACAACAGAATACTRCTAAAAGGTTTGAAGCCAGACTATTTGCTTTGAGCCAAGTATAAAATAGGCAACTGATGAACAAATTGTGTTCCAAGCTCATTCTTCCACTATCTACTATTTCCTTAGTAAACAAACTYTGAGGTTGTATCAGACAGCAATTGCGTGATGTAAAAGCAGGTACAATAGGGTACTTGATTCAATTATACTCTAACCCATCCAGGTCAAAACAAACAAGAAAAYACTCATCCTTTTCTGAAACTGCATTTCTTCCTGTGGATGCTTATATGATCAGATGTCCAAACACTTACAGTGTCCACAAAACCAAATTAAAGTTGGGGTTTTTTACAGGTACCATTTAATAGAAGAGGGAACTAATGTTGGTGAGAGATCTAATTTTGCAGCACACTAATGGGATATCACTAGATTTTTTCGCTGCTAAATTGAAAAGCAATGGAGTGGAATAGCTCCCACAACAGAGAATGTTAAAAATTACCTCAACAGGGGAGCAATGGCRAAGATTACAAAGTATTTTCTTTATTCTTACAAAATGCTAATTAAAGGCATTAAAAATACTTATTGTAACTACAGTATTTTATTATAAGYTTAAATAACATCAAAAATATAATTATTCAAATATCTGTGCCCATGCCATATATAACAAAAGACCTGTAACAGACAACAGAAATGCCCAAAAATAATAAAAAGAAGATGAAATGCCTTTCCTCTGAAATCATAATTTAGCTAATTTTAGTCTCAACTATGAAAAAAAGGAAACAAAAAAATTGAGTGCATCTGTCTCCTTTCAAGTGCTAAAATAAGAACTGCTCAAACGCAGATGCCTCTATCATGAAGCACATAGGTAAAAACAGAGSTCATGGTAAGAAGAATGAGAAGTGTGAGATGCAAGAATATTGGTAGAATTAATAGAGAGAGAGCAAGAAAGCGTAAGTCTGTTAGGTGAACACGTCTGAGAACAAGCTATCATATGGAACAAACAAAATGAAAGCACACTAGCCCTCGTCCTCCCAACTCAGCCTTCAAAATAAAATTATTAATAAGTTTTGTAAGACATTGCAACAGTAATGTAAATACTAATTCAATATTTTGTCAATTTACAATCTTTTTGCTACCACCACTTTTATTCATTTAAAATAGCAGGAGAAAGCATCCATCCTTGAAAGCCAGGTTGTAGATAAAATGTAAGCCTGMAGAAGTCACAGAGACTCAATCCAGTGACTTGCATCACTCTCATAAGTACTAAAATGCAGTAGAGTTTTCCCACAAAGAACAAATTAAATCCTACAGGATTTAGGTCCAGTGTTATTTATTTGCTCCCCATCGCAATTTTTGCAGATACTTTCCATCTGTCCAATGAAAGGAGCAAAAGAGAGCATATGCCTTGAGTAATTTTGAGCTTCATGAATACTGATTAATTAGTCATTGAACCAAAACAGAACCAATTGTGATATAGTGTTCACTATAGCATGTACCTAGTTTCCATTTTGTCCACCAGCAACCTGTATGGATATTAATGCATTACTCACTTCTCTCATGCTTTTGAAGCATCAGCTACTTCMTGCAAAATTTATTGGGAAGCCAAAGAACATGAAAATAGATAGACCAGGGGAACTGCCTAAACTGTGCTCCTTTAGGAATCCAAGCAAATGATTTAGTGAAAGGTAAAGAGAACCCATAAAGTATGTGAGAAACACAATAATTACTGATGGGTTACAATCTGAAATCTGGTAGCCAGTCCTTAAATAAGAGTGCTGGATATATTGGTATTTCGAATTATTAATAGTTCATCAAATATTAATTACAGAGATTGTCTTCATAACTCTTAAAGTACTAGAATATCTGTGGGTTAATTCTAAAAATGGAAAGTTGTTCCATTGGTTTCTAGAATATATAAAATCCTACAGCTTCTTTACAATAAAACAAATTTAAAAAACATAAACATCTTCTTTACAATAAAAACTTTTCTGTATAATTCAAAACCTATAAATTCTCAAGCCACTCTATTTCCTAGTTCATTTGTAGTCTACTTAGTGTATTAAAGCACCATTTCCAGTAGCATCATAAAAGATTAAAAGAGGATKTTTCATCTTTTATAATAAAAAGTGGGAAAACAAATGTCATTTTTTTTTATCTTATGCTCATTTCAATCAATCAAAGCAAAACAGTATAATGCTCAGCAACCTCGTAGCCGTAGGACCMCAGATAGATAGACAATGGTCAAGACAAGAATAACCACTTTTTTTTGGCATATCCAGGAAGACAGATCCTTCCTTATTACTATCAACTCACAAAGTTTAAGTTCTATGACATGATTTGAAAAACTTTTTCTGTCCATCACAGTCCAAATTTTGGAACAAGAAGGAAGAGATATTAAGATACTTCTAAGCATACTGAATCTACCTGTACCAAACATTAAAATACATACCTAGGAACTATAAAAGGAAGATATATTAGCAGAACTGACCAGCTTTCAAGTAAATTGACTGGTGTAAACCTTTAACAAACATATCACCTTTGTCCTAGCTACAAATATGTTTAGTYGAACAACAATTTTGACGACATTTTGGATTTGGTTTGGGGTATTTTTACATTTTTAAAGATAATTTTAATRTTAAAATTCTATTATTTTTTCCCTAGAGTTTCACTGGCTAAATCCACATTAAAATAACCAGAATCATACAAAATTGACACAAAAGATGTAAAATTGTGTCCTATAACAAATTGTGTTCTATAACACCTGAACGATTTTTCTAAATCAAAGTGCTAGTCAAAGTAATACAATAGTGAGACCTGTTATTGCCAATTCCTAATAGGAAAGCAGAAATAGAAGCAGAAAGAACCCAGAGCAACAGAGAATGTGTAGTTGTATCACCTCACGGAAGCAGGACTGCACTCCGTCAGGGCCACCAGCAGTTTCAGAGCATACAKTGGTACTGGGTCCGGTGCCACCAGAAGGTGCTCGTACCTGAARGGCAAGGTAGGAAAGGGGCAGAAGCAGTGGGGAAAAAAAAAGTCAAGAGATATGCATGAAAAAAAGTTAATTTTAAAAATTCATCATTTCCCATTTCCAGACTTTATAACTACAATGGAAATACAAGATTGTTTGAAATTGTACAAAGCAATAAACAAGACTCCCTTAGAAATAGTATTTTAAAACCAGCATCAGATTAACTTTAAAAGCAGCATTAATAAGAGAATGTATTTTTAGAGAGAGAGATATAATCATAAAATACATAATAATATATATGCTTGTGTGTGYGTGCGTGCATATATATATGTGCAGGTTTGATAAATAACACATGCATGTTTTATAAGTATAAATTACATTAAAATATATTTATAAAACATTAATCTTGTTTACATGTATAATATATTTATTGATCTATATTAAATATTTTATATATAAAAAATTGATCTTCAAGAAACAAATAGAAACTGAGCCTCAAAATACCAGGCAGAAGATTTATTGGSTGCTCAGGAAGATGATCAACCAACTTATCTATGATTAAGCTCTGTATTTTGTACACATAGTGATTTTTCACAAAATTGAGCTTTATATTTTATCTGAAATTTTAAAAGAATTGCTTTCCCTGAAGCATACTTCCATTCTCCAAGTAACATGGACTAGAAGAATATAAAAGTACTCCAAAACAATATTTACTGAGAGCTATGGAAGAAAATAAAACTATAAGAAAAACCTCTTCAAAACATTTCCAAGTATCACCTCACAGAAATCTTGGTAAGGGAAAACAGGCTGCTGAAAAATAAAATGGACCTTGTTGTTGCTACTAACAATCTAGAGAGCCCACTCAACAAAAAGGGGTAATCTTACTGTGTTTAAATCAAAATGTATGTGGATGGCAATAGGATACAATGATGGAAATGAGAAAGATGTAAGCATAGAAAACCACASACTCAGCTATGTCAAAACACAGTCTTTGATTTCAAATAGAGCTACTCTAAATACATGGATGTGATAGAACAGGAAGTACAAATCTCTTCATTTGCAAAAGAAAAACCATGAAGAATTAATCAAGAACAAATGAAAAGATGAATTTTAGGAAGACATCATAGGTTATCACGTTACAAGCAACAAAATCCTTCCACAAAAAGAAAAAAAATGTAGTTTCTGGTAGAGAGAGGGGGAATCATGCAAATGACTGAAAATTTTACTTCACATCTCTAGTGTTTACTTCAGATCTCCAGTGTTCCCTGAGGAATTTGGATCACTTCCCACCACCTTCCTGCTGGCATGTACCATTCTGTGTTWTAGCTCTTCGCCTCTCTCCAGGCACCACACCTCAGCAGTCTGATTTATGCAGGAAGGAAATCTAGAGGGAGATGAGGTGATTTCCTGGACTATGAAAAGGAAGAAGAAGAACACCAACCATGCAGTCTTATAGCCTGTGGGAGTTCCCTCATGGGCTAACATTCCTACACAAGCACACAGTCTATGGACTATGTGTCATGGCTACTACACACTTGAATGTGCCACTGTAGAGTTGCAAACAACATCASAGTATCTACAGAATTATCAGTTGGAAGTCAGTGCTGGCTTCAGGTCTTTAGTGATTAAACTCTCTCCTTTATAAATAACAGATTCTAGCTTCCCAAAGAAAACTACTTCTCACCAGTCAATAAAAAGTCTCTTCCTTAACAAAAGAAGAAAATACTGTAATACATTAGTAGACACTTTCCAAGAGATCTACATACGAACAATAAAATTTCTACTAAACATAATGGGAGTATTTGTAATTTTCTGTTTCAGAGTGACTATATTTTTTTTCTAGGACTAAATCTTCCAAGACAAGCAAAGATGCTATCAGGTGACTCAGATGTCACAAGTCATCTTTCACTGCATAAGACATGGATTTAAGTCTCCAAAACTGTAATTCCTAAGAGTAGTAACAAATGAATCAGCCATGCTAGCTTAAAAATCTGATACTTGGCAATATATTTTTTATATAAACACATCAATATGATCCCTAAACCATATTAAGGTTTCTATTTATTAGAAACATTTGTATTACATTTGAGAGATGCTATAATTACTTAGCACACTTAGCATCCTAATTCCTTGAGGTTCAATAAAAAAGTCTCACTTCATTTCCTTTTCCTTGAAACTCTGTTCCCCCTCCCCCAAGATAATACTAGTAAAGGGTATTTCTAAGGGAAGGTGCAGTGATCCATCAAACCAAATACCACATGAGAAAACGCAGATTACTGGAGTCAATGTCTTAGCAATTAATATAAATACATTGCCTGAATAAAGACCATTAGGAGCTATGAATATATGTATCTTCTCAGAAGGGAAAATACTCCATGCTTGAGATACTTTATTAAATGAATGAATCAACAAATTATTTCACTTCCACTTCCAAATATGTAACAGCTTTGTAACAGTAGTTGGAGAGGGAATTTTATACGGGTTTCGCGAGCTCCAGGTATTGCACTGTAAGGAGTCATTTTGTCAATCTCTTCTATAAACAACCTTGACAGAAGGATTTAAAGATTTAGGGATACAGATTCTCTTAAATGCTGAAAAAAACCCCATTATGTCAAATATCCTAAACTTCATATTTGCAGAATTTGTTTGGCAGTCTATTGAGAACAAGCTACATAAACTTTCAAATTAAATAAAACTTTATTTACACATTTCTCTCTTTTTGCTGATTTTGGCTCATTTTTTAAATGATATATAAGTAGAAATGTGAAGAATTAAAATAAAATAGAGCTGACATTTCAACCTCTGATTAAAAAATCTGGATATAAAGAATTTGCCACATATTCATTGTCCATARCTGCAGGTTTTATTCTGTTTATGAAACACTCAGGTAATAATCTTTCAAAGAGGTGAAATTTAATGACACTATCTCATTCAATTYAATTAAAACCCTATGAGGAAGCTAACTTAGTGATCTATACATGCACAAATATTGAATAAAATTACCATTGTATTAATGATGCATAAGATGAGAAAAAAGTAGTAATCACTGCACTCCTGCATTAATCTCAAAAGGAAGTCTTTTTATATTTTATGCATAGTGATCCACATTCTATTTCAAGAGTAAGCTTTACATTTAAACAAATTAATTTGAGGAGGASATTCATAGGAACAAAATATACATACAAATGTGTAAAATTCCATAAAAAGAACATCACATATTAAACCTGGATGTCCCKCCCTTCCATATTCAGCAGCTCTCACTTCTCATTAGATTCAAAAAGGGTGGAAGTACCTACTTCACTCCACAGACTGCCCATGAACAAATGGCCATCAGATACCTCCCCTCTTTTGACTGTCCTCCAGCTGAGTCACATTCTGTCCCATCCTTTGCCCAGCAACAGAAAGACCAAACAATATCAGCAAAAAGCTCTGCAGCCTCCAAATGTTCTATCTCAGAGTTTTCAAGTAACCCTTAGTTCTTGGAATATAGCTTTACGCTATCTTTACAAGTAGATTACACTGACTTTTAGAACACCTCCCTTCTCATCTCTACTAATAAGATGTGGAAACTGATTCTGGAAACAAATTAATCTATTTAGGTATTTCTAAGGAAATACTTAAATCTTGGAGACAAGATTCTGAGCGGATACAAGACCCTTTTTCATACATCTGCAACACAATGCATGCTAAGATAGCACAAGTGAAGTCCTCAATATAGGATCACATTTAGTCTCAGGCCAAAAAGCCCTTCCACTCAATTGAGCTAGTAAGCTTGGAGACARAAGTCTACTGGCTGTTTTCCTTCTAATTTGTAATCAGGATGACACATCCGTCCAAACACACATCCCCCAGATCAATGAGAAATGTTGTATAAAACAAACATTTCTACAAACGACAAGTTTCAGAACACAGACAGAACTCTGTCTCCTTTGACTTCAGGTCTCTTCCCCTATCCGAAGAAAATTATCTGACAGCTTTTAATAATGCATATATTCTATTTTTAAAATAATATTTCCAGTTGCCATTTTAATTTGTACTGATACATCTACACATCCCAGAGGAAAAAAAAATGAGAAGAAAGATGTTGAAAGAAAAATTCTCTACAGAACTTGAAGATTTCTAACCAATTCTCTGTCATAGAGAAAATTTACACATATTGCATGGATAAAACTTTGGTCCTCAAACTGCAAGAACATTACTCAATTAGTAGAGAAAGTCTCATATTTGGAAAATATGATTCTGATTGTGATATGATTCTGATACGTTTCTGATTATGATCCAGCAACCATTCCTCCAGCCTTCTTCCACTTATTTAATGTAGGGGTGGAGAACAATTTTCTCACTTAGGGCAGCTAAGTATTGACCATTATTCACTTTTGAGGACCACATAGGAAAATACACTGTAGCATTATTAGAATAATGTTAAATGYAATGGAAGATTCATCATTACTCCTCCCATGTTCCTTCCCTCTACTCACAGAATTTTACCAGCCCACTGTCAATGTGTGCATAACACAGAGACCTCTCTTTATGCTCACCTGCAAATCAGCATGAAATAAGAGGCCTCATTTGATGATAAACCATGTAAATGAAGTTCCAGAGCACATCTGGCCTACAGGCTGTAGTTCATCTACTCTGCTGCACGGTTTTTCTGCAGCTTGGGGCAGCAGGAAAGGACAGAAATYTAGAGGCAATACCTCTGGGTGGACCATAAAGGATTAATCTGTGATGTACTGTTCCTTTTAAAAAAGTTATCTGCCATTCCATATGATATCAGAACATCTTAAATAAAGGTACAATATCCAAAATAGACAAAAAGATGTTGTAGTAAGAATTTTTTTACTTTATTAGAAGAAAAAAGAGGAATATTTAAATCACAGGCCAAAAGCTAGAGGGAACCCTGTTTTGCTCCAAGAGCAGCCAGAAGCACAGTATCAGAAATGCATGTCACAAAGAAATTGTGTTTGTGTTGCATATGAAAAAATACTACATAAACCTAGGAGGAGATGTTGGGCAAAGAACTCTGGCAGCAGTTAATTGTTATTCCTCTTTCTATTTTGCCATTTAAACATAAAAAGGGTGGTTAAAGCAAATACACTGTCAAAATGGATTGAGTATCAAGTTATTCCGCATCACAGGAGCAATATTATACTTACTGAGGCAGCAGTAAATCTCTAATGAGAGACAGAAGCTTGTTGTTTGAGTTGAGGCTCTCCCCTTTCTCCTCAGCCATGATTTCGTGGCTTAAAAGCAGTGATGTGGTTTCTGAGAGCAACCGCAAGCTGAAGAGTCTCCATTCCACTTGAAAATAAAGGTGCCAAGAATGTGACCACACTGAAGTGTAATTAAAACAAACTGTGGAATTCAGGAAACTGTAGTTGATGTGTCTGTATACTTACCATTCTGACTGTGGACCAAAGAAACAAGTGGTGGGAGGACACAATCTTCAACCTAAAACAGAGAATTAGAAAATGTGACTTAGATCATTCACAGACAAAAAAGATGAAACAGAGACACACTATCATCTACATTTATTCTGCTGCTAGAGCCCTTATTCAAAGAGGTGAATAATCATGGAAATTCAGCCATAATCACACTTATAAAACCACCAAGTAAATTTTTCTCTGGTAAACTGCCACAAAATTACAGACATTAATGTGCTTTTATACAGAAAACAACAGTAACTTTGGTATAATTCATTGACAGGGAATTTTAATTTAAAATAGAATTCAATGCAGATGTAAGATATTAAGAAAAAAGAGTATTAGAGTATCTTAATCCGGATGTTTAAATCCATAAACTAATCATTGAATAGAGTTCACATGAAAAACAGAACAGCATAGAATTAAAATGTATCAGGAAAGATGTACTACCTCTAATGAAATATCCCTAAGCTTAATATAGAGCCTTGAAAATATTCTCTTCTGATAATACTCAGTCTTCCACTAAAACTTAAATACTTAAGATTTGCACCATGAAAAAAAATCTAATCCAGTCAACTCTTTTTTATCCATGAGGGTATTGTTACAAATCTATCATCCATCACAGGACTAGTCAGCTTAGCTCAATTGGAAATCAGGTGATGATAAACTAGACTACAGATCAGTTACAAAAATAGTGYATTATTAATATTCTCTATATGAGGRTTTCTAAGTCTTAAATCATTGTTAAAATGTAATTTATTTAGACAGGACATTATTGTGTTTTGGGGAGAGGATGGATGGACAGCCCKGCAATTTTTAAGCATACATCATGGATGCACACCTTTTCCTAGGATTTACTTACACAAATTGCTGTGTACATTCTCACTACACTGTGGACAGGATTTGGCGTAACAAGAGTGTGTTATAATCCCCCATGTGTTTTGTTTCAGTAATTAAAACAGGAAGATAAAATTTCTCTAGATATATGCAGCTACTAACAAGAAACATCTATAGAAGCTGAAAGTGTGTATGAAAAGGATCACCAACTGAAGTTAGCCTCTAGCCAGCAATAACTGCAGTTAGCAACTATTTCATTGCTGATTGGTGGACTCCTCTGTTAAATGAATCTTTGACTTCAAGGGATCCATTTACTTTAGCTTTTTTAATTTCTAAAAAAAAACTACTACAAAATGCTTTTGTTACAGACTTTCAATAAAAGAGGTAAAAGGATTCATACTACTCTTGCAAGTACAAACAGTCTTTACACCTATAGAGATAACGCTATATACGATAGATGTAGTGATATTTGTGACACTTTGTAATTTTGAAACATTTCATGGTCTTTTCAGTTRCATAATAAAACTACACTGCATTCCAACAACTCCATTAGTGAAGGTTTCTATGCTATTGTACAAATGGTAATGTATTAGTTATACCAGTGAGGTTGGAAAAAAAATGTAGCTACTTAAGATCTTTCAGTCTAAGAAACCAGTTTAACCCACTGCAAAGCTTCTCAAATGAAGAGGCACATGTAATTGGTAAATTAAAGGTGTGAAACAGAAAAGAGGAAAAGAAGCAGCTCTCAATTCTCTGAAGCAACCTAGAGTCCCTGGATATTACRAATCACTCAACAGCAGGAGCATTGACTCAGACTTATACTGATTAAGATGACAGTATACAACAGTATGATGAAACTTCAATTTCTGAAATTTTAAATCTTCTTTCACTTTAATCTAGCATTAACAGCAGTCTTCCCATGTTAGCAAATATAGTTAAGTCAGTCATAAGTCTTTTCAAGGATAAATATATTTTCAACTRTCATTGTAAAGAAGATTCTTAGGCCTTGAATGACTGGAGTAGCTTATTCTGAATGTTTTTTAACACAAACCTCAGTTTTGTAAACAGTTTAGAAAAGAATTCTCCATAGCAGGTGCTTGCCTCATGTCAGTTCAGTGTGGTGGGAAGTCAACTAAATGAAACACTAATCTTATGGAAAATTATTTTGTTATGCAAAAGCATATCAGAATGCATATTCTKAAGGAGGTAACATACATTAAATTTTATATGAACCTTAAATCAGATACTTCTAACTCCACAACCCTAACCTTCTCTCCCCTAATCTCCTCTCCATGCCATTTGGGTCAATGTTTTTTACTAATGTGAATACAAATTTKTAAACAAGATATGAACTTTGCATGTAATTATTAAGGTGAAATAAACTGAAGTGTAATCGCACATTAAATATTTTTAACAAATTGACCAATAAATTGCAAATGTTTCTGTCATTTATGTCTAGAGAAGAAGGGTTGAATGTGATCATAGCTATAGATGAGTTCCTATCACCTTTTAAATAGCCTGATATCCAGTTCATCATACATTYCTAGCAGCACAAAGCCTCCACTGTACAATTCGGTAATGGTGTCATTCTAAGGCTGTGCTGCCATAACTGCGCTGTTATCAGTATCCAAAACAGCAATGAAATTCTAGAAACTTCCATACACACTACATTCACATCTTCCAACTATTATATATATGCACAGGACCAAAAAAATAACACTCAAAGCAGATAATCCTGTTTCTGCAGCTGGGATGGACTACAAAAAGAGTAGGAGAAATAGACCAAGCCTAAAGTACATCTCTAGTTTCTAGAAAAGTACGTCTTGCATTATTAGGAAACTTCCTAAGCTGATACTCTTCCTGCATTTTTGCATTTAGCCTTTTCTCCCATATATTTGTCCCATCCTATCTTAAATGTATTTATACTTTTAGCACATGCAATACCTATAGTACTGCATTTTACACTTCAATTATGCTTCAATTATGAAGACACATCCTTGCTTATTTTAAGGTAACTAACTCGGCATCCCCATATTCCTAATTTACAAAAAGCATGAATATTTTTTCCAATTCATCTTTCCCATGCCATTCGTAATACTATACTATGGAATATTTTGTTTCCAAGATGAAGTTTTTATCTACTCARACTTTCCTTGCATCATTGAGCTGTACTTTTTCTTGATAAACTTCATTCTCTACAAGAGCAAAGAACAACAATTGCATTCAGTATTTGAGACCTGAGTGCAGCATGGATATGTGATACCACCACGGCACAGTAATTTTTTCTGCTTTTTGTATGATCATTTACCAGTAATTTCTAATAWTCTAGTTGTCTTTCTAATTACTGCTTTTCTATTTCCATAGAAAAATAATGTTGAGAGATTTCCAGAAGTTACAACRTGTTTAGAGCTTGCATATATATAGTTGAAATTATTTCCCCTATGCTTGTCATTTACTAGTACTGAATTGCAAGTCATTTTACTTTCCTTTCACTCAAATCTTAAAACTGTCTGCAACTTCTTTGTCAGTTTTAATTTTCACTACTGTGAATAATTTAGTGTCATCAGTAAGTTCTGTCACCTCCCAAATCATTCCCTTTTCTGGATTAGCAGCACATGTTGCAACAAGCCTTTGTAAGACACCTTAAAGTACCTAATTTTYTAAAAACTGATCTCTACTCTCTACTTAGTAAATTTTAACTAGTTAGAAGTTGATCAGCCTGAGGGTAAGAGGAAAAGGCCACTAATGAATTTGAAGTCTTCGGTGCATGACTTTATCAAAACCTATTTGGAAATACAAGTACTCTATCCAAAACCAGAACATCTGTTTCTGTAATGTTCAGCAATTTCTGCAAGAAAAGTTCCACTAGTAAGGTACAAGCATCACTGAGAAGAGTCTGGCTCCATCCTCTTGACAGCCTACCCTTCAGATATTTATMTGCATTAATGAGGTCCCCTCTCAATTGTCTTCTTGAGGCTGAACAGGTCCAACTCCCTCAGCCTTTTCCCATGAGAGAGATGTTCCAACCCCCCATCATCCTTCTTGCTGCCTTCAAATTTCTCAAAGCATTTGCTGGAGGCACAGCACACTCCTCAGTATTTTAATACCATCAGTAATCTCCCAAAATGTAATAGAAAAAAATAATCAAATGCATGTTAGAATGRATTGGGAAATAAGGATGACACTTCTGTAATTTTTATTTAAAAGTCTTCAGAATCTTCATTGAGGATTTGGCTTTTTCTCACTTCTGGGAAGCTACAGYACTGATTGACTGACTCAATATGTCAATTAGTAGAGAACTGGTTTCAAAAAGTCTCATGTCATCTGGATTATCTTAATGGACAGAAAACYGCATGCGGTGTGGTATTTTAATCTACTTGAAAAGGAAATGTGATTGAAAAACTTCTGTACAATATGTTCATATAGTCATAGCCTACACTGACAAAATCAAGGTGTCGGTGGTTAGATTAGAACCACCGGTGGTTAGATTAGTGGATGAAGAACACCATTGATGCTGAATCAAGAAAAAAGCACTTGCCCAAGTTTCCAACCTTTGTGTTGTCATCTTTATTGAAACTAATAACTCTCATATTGTCAAACAGTAGATTTCCCTGTCATCCAACTTTTCCCTTGACTTCCCATCAAGCAACTCATCATGTTCTAGGTGCTTTCATTTTAGCCTGATTTTTTCAAATAAGTTTTAAAACCTTGAGGAAGAGAATTATTGCTCACAACTTTTGCCCTTAACCAGAGAACAACTTTAGTGTTTGGGGTGAAAGATTATCTGTGCAGTACACATATCATTTTTGGGAGCTAGATGGAGTATAGAAAGGACTCCGACAGGAATTGTCTGCCATCATGAGCTTCTTCACTGCTCTAAGTGCTCTGAATTTCCATATCCTTTTTTCTGGCAAATAACTAACTTAACACAAAAAAGAAAAATGCAAATTATACAGTCCACACAAATTCTTCCAGTTAATTATAGCTAAACCTTTACCAAAAGTTCAAAAATCTATATTATTATAACACTTAGTATCTAAATTTAATAAATATTTTTCCATTTTAGGTAGGTAGAAGGAACAAGTAGTTTGACTTGTGCCAGTTTAAGAAACTAGGGTTAATATTTCACTCCAGTCTATACAGACTCTTCTTAATGATGTTCATTATATTTGCATACCCAAAAATATGGTTTTGTCAAAATTGGCCAAGTCACATTTACTGTTAGTCTTTATGTCTTGAAAAAATGCACACAACTGCAAGCAAAATGAAATTACTGCTCACTGCTGGCTTTTGTTTAAGCACTTTCAATTAATTTCCATTGACATTATCACAGTTTGCAATATCTAATACAGTCAGCCTCCACAGAAATTAATCTCCTCAATAATTGACTTCAGGTTGATGGTAATCAGAAATTTGACCACAAAAAAACCCCAATTTATTCTATTTTCTTTGTTGAAGATAAAAATACAAAAGTAAATCAAACATGAACTAAAACCCAGAACAAGTAATTCTTTTCTTCTCAAAGCAGAAAAGAAACTGAGATGTTGTTCTTAAATTCCTATTAATTTAAACAATTTCCATTTTAATTAAACTAAAAACAAAACTTAACTGAAAAACTTTCTGATTCTGCTTGCTCAATATAGCCCCACTATTTATTGCATTAATTAAACTTTATTAGAAATGTGTTTAATTTCTGATTAGAGACTTTAAAGCAATGTYACAGTGACAGTAGAAAAAAAATCGCATCCTCTCAAGAAGGTTTTGGCCTTCACCCAGCCTCACTCCCTAAAATCCTATTTATAAACAACTTGGTCTAAATAAGCAATCCAAGTTTCTGAGCTCAGCCTGGGATTTAAATTTCTCTCCAGTGTAAGAGTGTCCTATTAACCACTGTTATACTTAAATATTGATCTGGAAGCTTGAACATGTCTTGCTTCAACATTTTAAAAAAGCACAAAGTTCTGCTGTGTGCYGGAATTTATATTCATAGATTCCAGTCATGCTTAGCCAGCAGCAATTAGAAGATATCCCTTGAGCAACAGCAATTCCAAAAATAGTCTGTATGCATCACAGAAGATGAAGTACCACTTTCCTCTAAAGTAATGTATGCTGTACATTCAAGTATAATTAGCACACTAGACTTCGTAAATAGTATTAAACTAATTACTGTTTGCACCACTAGTGGCAGATGTGGTTAGAGATTATTAATTACAATGGACAATTTCTTGAATTTAACGTACAAAATGCAAGGCAATTTCTCCACTTTAGTTTGCGTCTGAATGACTATTTGCTGAGTGTCAGGAGGGCTCTTTTAAATTAGCAAGAACTGTTATTTATGAAAATCAGTAAGAGAAGTAATAGATTTTCTAAAAATAAAAAAAATAAATAAAAAAAAGCTGTTCATTTGCAAGGATACCAATTTGTATCTATTGTAAACCACGGAAACCACAAAAGTGKTATGTGTCAGAAGTACTGGACAAGCACTGGTTAGGGAGGAATAGCTACATAACTGATATGTTGAGATGGATTTAAMATACACATCTAAAACTTTCAACACATGAGAAGAAGTCACCTGCTCCCCAGAAATCTAGGTACTTTAAAACTCCCCTACAGCGAGCCACAGGTTGCTTAACAGAGACWAGGACAGTCTCTCCCTGGCTTCAGGAAAACATTCTGCTGAATGTGGGGATGGGTGCAGGGGAAGAAGAGTTGTAAAAAGGAATTCTCTCTTCCAGAGAAAACCCCCCACAACATTAAAGCTGAAACAAGTAGAGGGGAATTTTATTAAATGTGCTAACAMAAGGTATTGCAATTTCAGTCACTGCGGATGGACCCCCATAGAAAACGGWACATATTTCTGTCAATATAAGACACATCAGTACCTCACCAAAGTAAAGCAATTATTTTTTAAAATTGAGGTGGATTCCAGAAGGATACAGATATAATAGAATRAGAGGCAGGCTGACAGGCATGCAGGGAGATATCAGTAGGTATTCAAACTTCACCTACACTTAACATTTCTTTCTTAGGACATTGTTGCCATATTAAAGTAAATTAAACTGTTCAGTTCTGCACTATTTCCCCTCTGATTATTAATTGGTTAGATTTTTTTTGCATAAGGAAAGATTTTTTTGAATACCACTCTTTTGCAAGCAGTAATGAACAAAACCCATTAAACTTATTTAAATTCCAATTTATATTTTGGATTAATTTTATTATTTGCACTTATTAAGACTTCATAATCTAAATACTCAACTAACAAACACATCAAATAGGATTCAACTTCTAGAAACACTTGATTTCTAAGATCATCCATTCTTACCTAGCACAATCCCTAACATCCCTCATTTTTATTTATTTGCTAATGCCTTTCTTGATACAAGATGATGAGTTTGTGCCCTTGTGCCCTTGTCCTAATTCCAATACAAATACATAATTTTCCATTTGAATCAAATAGTCATCTCAATGAGTATGGTGGATTATATTCTGATGAAAATTCAAGCACAAAAAATGTATTGGTGCAGGTTATGATGATTCGTCAAACACTGATTCAACCACTCAGGCCTCCTGATTTGCTGACAGCTGTTTCACAACGTAATTCCTCTTTCTTCAACTAGCTTAGTTCAAAATATAATCTTTTAACCGAAAACTTCAAAGAAAACAACTCTTAGTGATGTACAAAGCTTACAGTATGTGGGTTTGGCAATTGCAATGAAATTTTTAAGTAAGAAATCTGTTAGATTTAAAAAAGAAAAAAMCAAACAGCAATAAATAAGTCTCAACACCATAACTGCTATTCATGATTTCATAAGGAAGACAATGGAATGGGACCAGTCCTCAGAGGTGATGTTTCTAAGCCATGTTGCTGTTAAAAGCATATGTTTATGTGAAGAGAATAAAAAGTGGTGATTGTTTCACAATATATAGCAACATACTTGCATTGAAGCTGAGGAAAGACCTACAGAATCAAGAGCCACTATTTCTAAACTTTAAGTCCTTCTCATTCTCCCTCTAATTTCTCAACTAAATGCAGTAAACTGAATGTCTTGCTGCTTCGAAAATTGTCTATAATCATTAAGTACTTGCCCTGTCAAATAGATTTTAAGCCATATTTTAAACAGTTTCTACATCTTCAAAWCATTCTATTTATAAATGGAATTAGGCCTATGAGCCTGTAACTATTTAATTTGCTGTCAGACTTACAGTCAAGCGATGGACCGTCAGCAAGCTAGGATGCTCTGTTACTGCTTCAAAGGTCAGTAAAGTAGTCTTAATCAATTCTTCTGATGCAGCTTGCCCTGTTGGTAAAAATAATCACTTCTTCATAAAATTCAATAGTTATAATACCKGCATCTGAAAGTACTGCAATATCATAGGTAAKCCTACCTATCGCTCTGTCCAAGTTTGTTTCTCCTGAATCTATTGATCTGATGAACTCCTACAAAAGAAGCAGCATTTATGTTGAAGCACTTTAGGAAAAAAATTAAGAAACAAAGTCATTGAATAATTATAACCAGAAATCCTTTAAAGAACTGTGTAARTACAAAATATTAATGCACCTACATTAGGATAAACTTCCATAATAATTAACTAAAACTAAAAGTACTAATTATTTAGCTGTTTCAATTTTGAAAGTCTTTAATGCTGTTGGACACTTAAACATGAAGTACAATAAGGACTGTTACTCTGAGTGATATCAGAAATTATAACATTTCCAGCTAAATAGGCAGCAATTAAATGCCTTCCCTGTTAACAGCAAACTGTAATTTCTTAGAAGACTTTGAACTACCTCGGATGTGGCTATGTCAAAATAACTCACTAAAATGACCAAAGACCTTCTATTATTTGCACCATCCACGCATACTATACACATTATGGATGCAGTTACACACAAGAGAACATGCAAAAATGCATATATAACTTTCTATTAAAAATAGTCAAATTAGTTATCATTTAAAGGAACAGGATGAATAAAGTATTAATGATTTGGATTAAGTAATTATTGTACAATTAGACTCGTTCTTTTGCTTTCATTTCTATGCATAGCTGTTTATTTCATTGGGATGCAAAAGACATGCTATTAGGACTTGTTAAGGAAGGAAAATTCTTGGCAGAATTTGTGGAATGATCTTTTTTACTAACATAGTATTTAAGAAAATCATGGTTGTTTTACATTTCACTACCAATTAAATTTTTGTTATTACATATTGAACTGGCAGAAGTTTCTACATGGATTATCTTTTTCACCTATGTAAGAAACATCTGACGGATTCTTCTCTAATTAAAAACAGAGTTAGAAATCAATTATATATTTTATTATTTAAAAGCACCTCAGAAGCAAACATAGAAAACAACTGCTTCTAGGAAAAAAAATGTTATCTTCCTGATCATTTGAAGAAAGTTACTAGGTAATATCTAATTAACTTGTTTTGGAAGAGAGAAAATTATTTTGTTTACTCATTTTTAGACAGTTTCACACCAMCATAGTATTAAGACCAATTTGGAAAAATCAAAATATTTGGTGCAAAAATTGTTCAGGCTATTAATGCTTATTTCCTTAATTTTATAATAGAAACAAAAGGAAAAGATTCATTTATTTATTTGAAGAAATGCAACTATCTGGGCTTTCTTAAGCAATGGAAAGAAATGGTGTATGTGTATTTTGCTACAGGTTAGTCTGTGCCCTGTGCACAGCACTAGGAGCCTGCTATTAGCTGTGCCTTTGGGGCACAGTGTGTCCTCCATGTACTTCTGTTCACAGCAGAAAACATGAAAGGACTGCCCCGACTCCTTCTCAATTTCTCTGCTCAACACTACTGAAAATTACAGTGATGATGGAAGTAACTTCAAAGCAGCAAGGAAAAAAATATTCTCAATGAACAACTGCTACAGAAAAATAACTATTCTTTTCCTTCCAGATCCCAAGTATACATCTTTCTACTCCTCATAATTTCTTATTGTTATGAAGAAGACTACTGAAAAAACCAGGAAAAAAAAAGAACAAAACAAACAAAAAGTAAGACTTGACTTGCTAAAGTCTTAGAGGCCTYAATTATAGCACAGTACTTTGAAAAAGTACAATCTGATCATTGGATCCTTTTACAGATGTCAGTGGGAATGTTGCTAAACRCAAATTTCCAGAGTAGATTGTTCCCTGATAGAATGAAGTCACTCTTCCAGATGTAATTATATTAGTCATATCATAACACAGTTACATAAAAAGGATTAAAATTTGATATCAATTTTCAGATATACCACTTTCCCTCCCTTTTTCATGTGTAAATTTAAATAGTATATGGAAGTTCCTGAATTGCTTTTTTTCAATGCAGACAGGACAAGATGCAGGAAATAATGAGYAATCTGCTCCTCCTTGATTTGAGAGGAAAGCTGTGCTAGTATAACTAGCCTGACTTCCTCAGTCAGTAGTTCAAACAAGCTGGAGTAACATCAAAAGAAAACTTTCATTGTACCTGGTCTGCTTTACCTATATTGTTGACAGAAAAATTTCACCTTCTAGAAGGTTGATTGAAAACTACTAATAAATCTACTGCCTGGTTACAAATGCTTCAAAGGGAGAAAGGTCTTTGTAATTTAACATCTACAGTTTCRAATTTTTTTTCATCATTCTAATGCCAATATTTACTCAAATATTTTAGTAGAGGCAAATTACACCATGTTTTATTGGAATAAAGAGTCAAAGGAGAAAGAAGGGAATCTGAACACATAACTTGAATCTAATMGTTTGTAGTAAAGCATTTCTTCATGCTATTTGGAGATACTTAGTTGTCATTTGCAAACTCATGCACTTAAAAGTATTTGCTTAACTCTGATATGCAACTGCAGATTATTATTTTTTTTTCTCATTTATCAAAAACAATTGTTTTAATGAGGAAAATACATTAGAACCGYACTACTTCATTTCTGCTGTACTATCCTGTGGCACAAGTAAAAAGTTCATTTTCTATGGCTACCATCAGAAATAGGTTGTAAATGTCTACATGAGATAAATATCTTAGCTCCATAGATTTCCATCAACTAAACACAGTGTAGTAGTATCAAGAAGAAAAGCATAATAAARAGAAACAATATCTTAAATACAGATTAGATTATAATTTTTTTTTCATTTTTACTCATAAAATACTAGCATGAAATTCTAGAGACAATATTCTATGTAATTGAGAGTTAAACTTTACTACTCAGAAGTAAAGAACCCAGAAAATTCTGAGTTTATCAAATGGGTGCAGAGTTTCTCCTTGAATAAATAGATTACTACAGAAAATATCTTCTGATTATACACGAACTTTTGAATACAACCAAAATTTAAAATATATACTCAGAATAAAAGTCTCTATTTTAGAAATCTAATATAATTTTATTACCTTAAAGTAATTTCCAAAGTTTTATGCACAGGTATATTTTGTAAAAACATTTAACTTAGATGTTTATACTCACAAGTAATATGCCACAGTTGAAAAGAAACTCCTTTGTGACTATCTGGGGACGAAATACCTATTTGAAATTAGCCAAAGTTGAAGAAAGATTACATTAAATGCACATCTTATGACCAGGAAAATAAAACAATTATTTCACATGGTAAAAAAAAAAGAAAGAGGACGAAATGTGTACTTGCTTCTATCATTAGAGTTGTTTTATAATGAATATTTATCAAATGCTGTTTCATAGCTGGAACGTTCAACGTATCTACACATCAACAAAAGCTCTAGTTACTCATTCTGATGGTGATAGACAGGAATTAGATTTTGGGAAACTGTAAGAGTTTGTCCTCTGTTTAACAAATTTGGGGGCAAAAAATATCTACCTGGGATGTCACAAGATGAAGCACTACAGGCATCATAGGAAGGCACATCTTCAGCTGTTTGGCCTGAACTGTTGATGGGTGTTTACGTCCAGAGACATTAGTTAGGGCACTGAGAACGTCACCTACAGAAAACAGCATTTCAGGCTGATCCAACATAAAAGCATCACTAACCAACAGCAAATKTCATATAAAACATCTCTGTTCCCATAGCCTCTGTTCACTGCTGTCTTCTCTCTGACAGAAGTAGTGTTCATGTGACTGCATGATGAATCGGGCTAATCCAGGACTTCTCTGCGCTAGCTCAGTGTTCAACCAGGTCAGTTCCCTACTTTGGCTACAGGGATAGGCAAAGGTGACCTCTGGCAAAACACTGAGGATAGAAATATAAGGTGAGTGTTGAAGTACAGATAAAATACCCCTCTTGGCAGAGTGGACTTACTAAATTCTGTGGATGCAATTCTATTTCCAGTGAAACAAAAAAGCAAAATTCTCATGACTTGCAGCTAACCAAGAACTGAAAGAACCAAGATTAGTGAGTGACACAATGCTGAAGCAGTATACTTCCCTGCAGCACAGTTCAGCTGGAAAAAAAAAGCCCCAAAAATCCTTCTCCTCCAAAAAAGAGAGCCTTCCACCAGCCAAGCACACACACATGCTCATACATCAATTTAACTGTGACACAAATGACCTAGAGCTACAGGAATACTCATAAAAGAGATAGCAACACATCAATGAGAGAACTTAGTTGTCTCCATGACAAGCCTCAGACMTAATAATAAGCAAACAAAATTTGAATTGCAATAGTGAAAATTACACTTCAGACTCTGAAGAGACATATAAATATCAAGGAACATTATGCTAAATTTGTTACATTTCCTACTGCCTACACAAGCAGCAAAAAGCAAAACCTCTGCTGCATGGGATAAAGAACAGAAGCAGCATAAGAAAAGWTAGCTCATRTGAAAAGAAGGAMCATTCTGTCCCTATAACCTGAAAAYATTAAAAGSCAAATGTTATCTTGAAAGAGTTGCTATTATATTTTTCCCCTAAAAAGATAGCTGCTCAAAACTGTAAAACAGAATCCACATATATGTTAAACAAATGAAAAATGGGGTTCAGTATTTTATATCATTTTTTTCAGGCCAGGAAAGGCCTTTCCTTTCAGAGTTAGTCAGAGTATAATCATGTTGAATAATACCAATGCTTTTCTTCTGCTCCCATGGAGTTCAGTTTTCAATATAAGCAGAAATGACAGAGTTTGGCACTAAAGTAGGCCTTAAAGATTTGACTCATTTACTGGTAGCAGAAACAAAGTGTTGCTTTAAATTCTTCAAATACATAAAACAACACTGTTTTTTCATCAATGCATTTTTGTTTTGAATTGTGCCTAATATTATAATTCAACAAGACCTTTCTGTGATTAGTAACTGATTTACTGAACAATCTCTCTTTCTATATTTTAAAGACTATAAAATCATCACATCACATGCAATTTTGCATTTCATAAATAGATATGGCTACCTTTAATTTTAGCATGATCTAAACAATTTATATCTATTTCTAAAAATAGGTTAAGTATTATAAATACAGAAATAAAATTACTTTCTTATGTACAACAACCAAAAACTTATTAGATTATTTAGAAGATCAACATTTTATTTATTTTGTTCAAACGTATCTTTAAAATCAATTTCTACAACTTGTTAATATAGTTGGTTTATAGCTACATCTGGTGGAAGAARACGGGATCAGTAAGGAGCTTACACAAATGCATATTAAAAAAGCCAACTAGGATTAATTCTAAATCAACAGTTRAACTGCTTTTAATTGTTACAATTTTCAAATCTGATTATTATTCTTAGAAGCCCATAGCTTTTACCACCTCAAGCAGTACATGTTCTTTCATCATACAGCTATAAAAAGGAAAAACTTTTTGACAAATGTGGACAAATATGGACAGGTAATTTAAGATTACGGAAAACAATCAACCTACAGATYCAGCATGGAAAACATAGTGTAGAAATTATGCTTCATATCAGTTCTCAATAATGCATTTAAGTTRTAAATCAGTAGTAATTGAATGTCTAAGCAATTGATGTATTATGCTAGTAACTGTATAGTTGATGTATAGAAATTTCAGATTCTGAGGAAATATCAGGGTCTACTATATCAGTCGCATATACCATATATGAACAGTAGGAGGTGAAATTGTGCTTCAAATATTTATAGGCTGAGACTTTCTCCTGAGCTATAACCAATATGCAAACCTGATATTTAGTTAGAAAAAAGGGATCAGGTGTTTGCAGCAAGGCAAAAAATTGCATTAGCAGAAKTAAAGTTTCCTTTAAAATAGCAGCATGACATTTAGGTCTAACCTTTGCAGTGCTACCATTTMATTTTCAATATCCTAGAGATAATGYAGAGAAGATGAAAAATACATCAGRTATCATCACATCRGAAAAYAATTTTATGAAAGAAATGCTTGTATGCATGAGAAAATCAGTTTCASGTCTCTAAAACAACGGAAGTATCTCAGCTGAAATTTTCCAGAAAAATTGCCTGCAGTAAATACTCAATATATAAGTTTCAACGTAAATGATTAACTCATATTCAGAGTTATGCCTTGTTGCATCTCTCCCAGGCCTCTGCTTTACAGGGCAAATTTGTTCTTAGATTGTACAATGTTGTTGGATTTTACAATATCTTTAYAACATTGATAAAACTTCTTGTACATCTGGGCTTCATTCCTGACAGAGCTGATGCAGCTTACTATTCCACAGACACAAAACATTAATATAGGAAATCAGGCATTCCAATAAAGAATATCTGATCACAACATGTCTAAAAAATGTCTGGAAGCTGATATCATACAAACTTTCTGTAATCAGAAAACAGAGTCTTTCCACCTGCATATATAAGGAGATACSTGTTTCTTGATAGAGTTAAGCAAAGATCTGTTTGGTTAACAAACTGAATTTACCTAGAATTCCTGGCAGCTCCTGCACAATGTGATAGATGAGAAGATCCAGGCATTTTGACAGGTATTCACTGCCACCTTGCTGCTCTTTTCCTGGCATGGTCTTTCTGCTGTCTCTTTCAATATACATCACCAGTCTACATTTAAGGAAGTGCAAAACATTAACTTTCATACCAAGAAAATAACATTGCATCTCAAAAAAAAACAATTGAACCACATGTTTTTGATATTTGTGGTTACAATCAAGATGATACATTAGTTTGGGCTCTGTAATTTTGTTGAAATTTTAGACTTTTCTTTTAATCAGCTCTAAAACTAACACAAATTACCGAGTCAAGGAAAGAAGCCCTTAAGCTACTTTAATTAAGCACAGTTCTACTAGTTTAAATGAATATGTGATGTTAACATGAGGAGTGAATCTCTCTGCAAACYTAGAGAGAGACTAATTTTACAACCCACTTTATTTTGAAATATGTAATCAATACGTGCAATATGAGTGAAAGACTAAAGACACTAATTTTCAACACATAAGAATTCCAAAAGCAAGATTAATTTAAGTCAATGTAATAAGAGATCAATCTTTCAGTCCAGAAAAATGATATTACATAAATCACACTGCAGCTTATTAAAATATTAGTACTAGTTGGAAGGGCCATATTGAAAGAGATAAAAGTCCAAACTAGTTCTTACACCCTTTCTCAAGAAATCTAGCATTCAAGATTTCTAAAGACAAACTCAATGCTCACATTCCAACTGGTGATAGCTCTGTGGCTATGCTGTTCTGCTGAATGACATTTCTCACAGTGAAATAGTAATTGATTTATTAGCCACTGGCTAACTTACAGGAGATTGCTTTAATAATACACCTGCAACAGAATGCTTCAGGCAAAATTTTAAAATGCTTATTTGAATAGACAGAAGGGCCAGACTTCCCTTTAGGGCCATACTATTGACATCTTTGTTTCACATTCGAACTCCCTCCAGGTCCTGTGCAAAGAACCATCAATCACTGGTGAGYGAAATCCATGATCTGGATTTTAAGAATGTACTTCAGTACTATCTTTTTTTAATATCCTTCTTATAATCAATGTTCTTTTACAGAACTATGAAAATTAATTATTTACACTGCCTCAAGTGTTCATAACAATACTACTAGGAAATATATCTTTCTATCAAAAAGACGGTTTATTCAATGACATAAAACCTACATGAGAATAAATTTTGCAGGATTTTGTTTCTAAACAATACATGATTATTATTGAATACTACACCCTTATCCTTCCTAACCTATTCCACATAGATAGGGAGAAACCACAAGACCCATTCAGTAACTACTTTTCACCAGTGCAACAGCCAAGATGCAACACATTCAGTTGCACTTCTCAGAGACCATAAGGACATCTTTTATTCTTGTAATGTCTGGAAATTGCAGTAAATTACAGGAATTTTGATTTGTCTGTTCGAAATGAACTACGTAAAAATCTGACATTACGCTTCAAATAGAATTTTACAAGATTTACATTTTTCAAAATTACATTTAAAAATTTTGAATGTTTTAACTAAACTGGCCTGCTAGCCTTTCCAGACAACCAAGTAATTTTTACTCAAAAAATGCTTTGAAAAATACAACAGAATATCAGTTTGAATTAATTTTGAATTTTTAAGAAAACACTTTCATAATTTAGCAATTATCTGATTCTATATGGAAAAACACATACATCTATTTTTTCCATAAAATGGGCCAAATAGACTTCAATATAAGTGGTTTTTGGGAGAAAGAAGTTCTTTTGTTTTATAAAAGCATATTCTATTACCTGATCACACTTGAGAAGGATACAAACTAGGTTCATTTATTCTGAGAGAAGAAAGACAAATAAGTTCTCTCCTTGATRTTGTTCTTCCATTCACAAAAATTGTCTTTCACATAAAGATTTTCTAAAAATATGCACAACTMTTTTTTCCTGATAGTTCTATTTAAGTAAACATTGACTCAAGAAAACTGTGCAGATACAAATTGTATAGGCAGTAAAGCATTAGTATCTCTATTGTCTTTTGACAAATTCCTCAGTCATATGTAGAACAATTCATCAGTGACTTTCACTCCCTCATGAATCTCAGTGATCTCTCTAATGGGCAAAACTAGGCCTATAGATATACATTTATTTGATTCATTATTGCACGTTTGTCCTGTACACAACAATACATGGGAAAAAAGTGTTAGTATAAATAAGCTAAATATGATGAGGAATAAACCACTGCCTATGAAGCAAAGGTTTAATTTTAAAATTAAAAAAAAATCCAGTGTCTGTATTGCAAGATATAACCGTGAGAGAGCTTATACAGTAAAAAAGCAAAACCCAAGTTTTCTGCAAAAAAATGTGGAAGAGTAGAGCAAAAAAGGGTAAATTCCAGTCTGAAGAGAAAATTAACAGTCTGGAGTGATAGGAATGGGAATGGGGTCTACYACTTAAAAGAACAAGAACTGTTCACTTATGAGGATGATCAACATGAAGAAAAAATACTAAGTTCACAGAGAATGACAGACCTTCATGAAGAAGGTCATGCATACTCTGAGGATATATACAGGCCATTCACCCCAAGAAATCAAGGTCTATTTATTGATTTTATTCCTATTTATTATTATTGTTATTAGTCAACTATTGGTAACAGAAAAGGACAAAGATTTTCAAAGGATACTTAATATAGATATATTGCTTATTTTAAAGGAATGTAATACCAGATGGCACATCATGCTAATAGGAGGGTCAATCCCTACTTCTTCCCTTTCATCTCTTCTTTTTTCTTTTTAATTTGAAACCAGCTTGCTGGGTTTTTTTCTTGAAATCACTCAGTTATGTAATTGTTTTCTCCTGCTTTCCATTCCCATGCCTTCCCATTTGAGCGGCAAGCTTTTCAGTTCTTTTCCTCACTACTTTTCTAGATCAGTTTTAAGATGTATAAGGAAAATAGTATATGCTAGATAKGAGACTGGAGCAGATTTGCAGGCAAAGCTTTTCCTTTGAGGGCATATATAAGATTTGAAAATATGGGAGGGGGGCACAGACAACAGAAAAGATTTTGTTTAGAAGTTATGCTGTTGCACACAATTACATTTCTTCAGACGATGAAAGTCTGTCAGGCATACTACCCTATCTTTCCACAAGTGTGCATCTCTGCAGACAGTAGAAAACAAGAGGTTTGAACAAATTCTTTTGGGAGGAAAAGCTCAACCTCCAGGTCAGTCTCTGTTTACCTACGAAATTCTCTGAAACCTTTTAGACACGAAAAAACCCCAATTCGGTGAGACTAATTGAAAATTACTACTAGTTCAGAAGAGGGTGAAATGAAAAGTCTCAACAAAACTTTAGGCTGTATCCCTCCCCTGAAGAACAGTCTGCCTCTGCAAATCAAGGAGAAAAGAAGGACACTAGAAAACTCAGTGAKATCAGCAAAAGAAATTAATTTGCATAGTGTAAGTAAACAAGTGCTACTTCAGCCTCATATCTTCTTTAGCTGTATCATATGTGGAAGAACAAAAGATATGTAATCAACTACCATGGAACAGGTAGGAAAAAAGAGTAATACGTGAATTGCTTCAATATTATGGGACAATGAATTTGCTTCAAAATTACATKTCTCATTACATAGCATTTTCATCCTCAGAAGTCAAAATCTGCACAAGCAAAGCAAAACAAGGAATTAATTCATCCCTTCCTGCGGGTAGACAGATGTTCAGCCATCTCCAGGAACAAGGGGTTCCATCACRTGTAATGGTTACTTGGGAAGACAAGTGCCATCACTCCTAACATCTCACCTGAATTTCTTTCCTTCTTTCCCCCGTGAGGCCATGTRGTATGGAATATCCTTTTGGTCAGCTGGGATCAGATGTTTCTCCACTATTATTTGGAATTACAAAGATGTTTCCATACTCACGAATAAGGAGAGACTTTTGAAAAGAGGTACAAAAAGAAACTTGCAACAAGATTGTGGAAACTCAGCTAATCAGTGGGCATTAGAGGGACATGCACAGAGAGTTGAGTGTACAAATAGCCAAAAGTGAAGGGCAATTGCTGGTATCATGGCCAAAGAATAGATTCTGTAAACAGTAAAAACAAWTTGGCAGGCAGTCTTCAGATTGCATTCAAGGAATCAAGAGTGTAACACAGGATACTTCTCATGCTCCCAGCCCAGAGGCACCATTATTGCTGGCAATAAAAAAGGTTTTATCTAGTGCCTACTTCTGCTGCCTTTTATATCCTGGTACCTGTGCACAAACTGGAATTAAAACACAAGGAAATCCATTTTGGTAACACCAGTACAGTTAAAATAAGTTGGCCATTACCCTTCCCTTCCACTTCCTCTTTCCCTGTTCCTCCTTTCATTTCACTTTTCCTTCCCCTCCTTTCCCTGTCCCATGCCCTTCCYTCCCAATGAGTGGAATCATGATGAAGCTGTTATTTGCCTCACACGCCACAGTTTTTCAGCTCCAAAATCACCGCCAAGGACAGATATCACAAAGGTTACCAGTGAGAACCATATTTTATTGTCTGAATTATCAGTGAAATAATTTTTCCTGTTGTCAAATCTAAATCTCCAAAGGCACAACTTGTCCTATTGCTCATTACTTGAAAAAAAAAAAGAGCGATCCCAACCTTGCAACAGCCTCCTTTCAGGTACTTACAGAGAGTGATAAGGTCTCCCCTGAGCCTCCTTTCCTMCAGGCTAAACAACCTCAGTTCTCTCAGTTCCTCCTCATAAGACTTGCACTCCAGACCCTGCCCCAACTTTGCTGCTGTCTAAAGGAAGGACTGCTCTCCAGAGCAAGGCCTTTGGGATGCTGGCCCCAAGGCGTCCCCATGCTCATGAGGTCCAGGGGGCAGCTTTTGGTACAAACAGCACCACAGTAGTTGCTATGAAGAAAATTAACACYATCYCAGCTAAAATCAGCATAATTACTAAAKGAAACAAAAGCCTTTTTCAATGCAGTGTTGCCATGAAACAGTTGTTTTATCATCTGCATCATYCTTTAAGTGATGCTCACTGAAAAATTGCCTTATATTGATTAGTATTATCAGAAACAGATTTTATCATCTAAAGCAATATAAATCTGGTTGCAGCATTAGCTGCAACTGCTGAAGACAAACCATYAATCAGAATTTATGCACATTTTACTACATGCTCTTTATATTTCTCAAATCAAACAACTTCAGAAAGAGAATTTGAGTGTATGAAATATTTTCAATAGCTACTAACTGATTACTGCTTCCTGTACGAGCAATTTAGAATTTATGAGTCTTAATTTTGAAGAAACTTTTCTGTCAGACAATGGCAACATCTAATTAAAWTACTTCAACAGGAATTCAACAGTATAAGTCAATGAGTACCCATTATCTCTACTGGGCTTASGATAATTTCTGGGTTATATAGTGATATTATGATTGCAACTGTCTCTACATAAAATGTGTCATTTCTCCTCTCTGTAATTATCTTACTTTCTGGAAATAAGAGAAAAGTTTCAGTCTAGATGATCTATTCTGTCAAGAGATATACTGTTCACTAAAGAACAATTATGAAGAATACTTACAAAATGAAGAAAAACAGTTTATCAACTCAATAAATCTGCTATAAGGCTTACCTATYGCTTTACCTAATGTGTTACATTATGAATTGGTCTCTAATTAGCCCTGTCTGGAGCATCACAATAAAACAGCAGGATAAAGCCAAAAGTCAACACAAAATCACATCCCAAACTAACAACATATTCTCTTTAGAAAGGTAGCYGATTGGAAAGCATTATAAATGAAGCAAAGTGTTGATAAAATTATTGTTCTCCTTCACATAACATCTTAGATATATTTAAACAAATAGTAACTGTGCAGGATTTCTGTCAGATCTTTCTCCAAACATACAGGAGAGTCCTATGGGGTATACCAAACACAGGAATAGCAAGAGGTATTAAAAGTGTAACCATTCAAAAAGTCACAAATCATTAGAGGCATTTTACGCTAAACAGAATATGAAATCTGATGAAATATTTCTTGCACTGCAAAACACATGAAAAAACCCTTGGATTCAGTACTTATTCTCTGTGATTCTTGAAACATGGTAATAGTTCATATTCCAACACAGTCTAATTTTCTCCTCTCTCATATACGAATATGTTTGCCCTAACAAAGACACAAAATTTCAAATAACAATTCTACTATGATYCAGCAATTCCTTGCAAAGTATTCTAAAACATAGAAATATTAAATACTTCATGTAAAAGTCACATAAATTCACTCATTATAATGTAGATCACTCCCACAACAAATTTAGCCATGAAATATTATTTTGCCTTGAGTGTGACTATCCTGAAGAGACTATGGATTATACCAAACCCTGAGATGAGGAAGGTACATGACAGAACCTTTTATTTTGCTTTCCCACCATAGCAACTCACTATTGCAGTATTTATTTGCCCCACCCAGAAATGCAAATGYTCCCTGGGATCACAAGTGACTTTAAAAGACAGGTTCTGCCTCTAAGACAGTGGCTTTCCCGTGTGAATAATTGTCACCTGATGAGCCCAGACAAAATATTCTCATGAATGAAAAGATTCAAATTACACACAAAATAGTTCAYTTCTAAAACAGCGGCTCAAAAATACCAAACATTTTAAAATATTTCAGATACAACTTTAAAGATTGGATCTTTGATTATCTTCCATTATCACCTTACCTTGTTTGACAACTGAGGAGCAACATCTCCCTGTTATTAATTAAAACTTGTAGCAAGACCAGAAAGGCTTTTGCTCTAATAAAAGTTGAAGGACTTTCAAGTAGACGAGTAATTGTAGTCACAAAATCCTTGGTGGAAATAAACACACATATATTAAGATTATTCACACTACATTGTAAGACTTCATACACTTAAAATTTGCTCATTTTCATGTCACCCATAGGAAAAAAAATAAAAATCCACAGAACACTACCAAATTAATTCTGTCCAAGACTGACTGGCCTAGTGCAAAGCTGCTTTGATCACCTTCCCAAGTGGTAGAGTAACAAGTAAACAATATCTAATGTACAGTGTCCAAAACTGTATGAAATTAACTACAAAATATGATAAAAGTTATATGTTTATTTTTTTTTATCTCAAGAATAAACATAGGATATTTTAWWTTATTTATKTATTTTAAAAGAAAGCTGAACTATTTTCAGAATACATGCATATTTAATCACAAATATTAAATTTTTACTGATTCATTCCCTTATATGCAGGAATATTAAAAACTACACCTTAGTTGGATATAATCTTGTCTACATCAGACCTTAAATTATACACCAGCTGCTCCAAATACATGGGAAAATTGTTTCTACCTTCTATGACTGTTTTTATCTAAAGTAATTTTATTTTGAGTTCAGAAAGAGTACAACATGTCTTCAAGGAAGAAACAAAATGAGGACTTGGAAAGAAAGAAAAAGAATAAACCACATGGAGTAAGGAGTCATGACTTCCACTGAATATTTTCCATTCCTACATGAAAGTCAGTTTGTAAGATGCTAAGATCCTTGCTAACTCATTCCTTCTTGTAAATCTGAATGAAAGAATAATTCAAACAGTTTAACAAGGACAGTGATAAATAAAGAATAATGACACCATACAGAGCAACCTCCACCTTCTGCAAAGATCAGTTGGGCTTCTTTCCAAAAATAACAAAATAAAGAAAGAATTCCACCCTCAAATATTATCTTGCTGGTAGTAGTGATGGTATTTTAGGATCAGCTCTAGATCAAATTGTTTTGTTCTGAAAACATAAACCTTACTTCAAATCTCTCTCCTTCTCAAAAAAAAATTAAAAAAAAATCAACAAAAACACAAAATCAGAATGAAAAACTGAGCCAGAATTTACAAACTGAGTCACATGGATCCATGCAAGAATTAGACTGAGCACAAATGGTCTCATCAACAGAAACTACCCTTCAAACAGTAGAGCTGGATTCTCAAACTGAGTCACCCTACAGAATCGACCTGTAGGGTATGCAAATCATGCTGTGCGATGCACATTTAACATACATATTATTGTTGTTCAAAGTCCTCGTTTGCTGACAGAATAACTGCAAATCAACACTGACTGTCATTTATTAGAGACATCCTTTGCAATAATTAACTACACATCTTTACTGAGAATGGAAAAWGAGCAGGAGTGTAACAGTTGGCTAAGAAACCATCAGATTTTATTCTGATACCATTTTAACCCTGYCTTCAAAAGCAGTCATCAGACACTAACTACAGAAATCCCAGAAAAACAAACTGCCATTAATTCTTCTAGAACTGTTTTGCTGTATTTCAACTATTTATTTCATAAACAGAAGAGTTCCTCAGTCTTGGAAWTAAAAAAAAAGTTAAGTTTATTGCTTTAAACACTTCAACAGCTCACAGAGCATGACTTGTAGCTCCTCCAGTAGGAAGCTGGAACAGTGAAGTTCTAATATATATATCTAATAAATGCAAAGGTTGAATTTTAATTAAGTGTGGCTTGGTTTTTCAAGGTTTGTTTTTTTTTAGTGAAATTATTCAAAACAACAAACACCAAGTTTTTATATTAAGAAATCCCATAAAACCTCAAACATATTCAAAGAGTATATATAATGCAACACTGACTGTGCTAACGTAAGCAGACTTGATAGAACATGCACAGGGACACCGTAATAAACAAACATGCAACTACAAGCCAAAGCACCTCAGACTTTTAGTCCTCGTACTCTGGAAAGCAAGAATATTTTAATGCTACATGTGGGGGTTAACATGGGTTAGGACAATTAAAATTTGTTACATCACACTCATCTGGGTATGTTCCAAATAAAATGGTTTAAGAAATAAATGAGACCTTTTGGAACTTGCTTTTCTGGCCAGTTTGAGGACTGCAAAAKAGCAACAGTTTATCCAAAGAAAATGTGAAGCACACCTTTGCTGACTTGCAGGACTTCATTTATCAGAAAAGCTAAAAATCACTCCAGTACTGCCAAATACATTATTTATCATTTCACTGTTATATTGCTCCTCCCTCCCTTGCAAATGTTTGATGTACCCATGGAAACTGCGCAAGGTGAGGACACTTTTTTAATTTCAAGTGAACACACTGTCAACTACAACAAGATTATGACTTTATATTGGATACACTCAGTAATATTGCAAAGCAAGTTTAAAATAAAAGCAATGATGTTTTTGAACTGGCTATACAAGAGGAAAACAGCTGGACCACTATCTCGCTAAAGAAGAAATTGAAATTACAATAGCAAACATAGTTATGTATTTGCAAATTCCCTTTCTATGCTTTGCAAATATCCCCATATTAGAAGTTTAGTGTTACAAAGATTTTGTTAAAGACATTTTTATCTTTTTATWAATTCATACTGCTATTGACAAAACCATCATCTATAGTGGTAGCTACTTGTCCACATTTAGGTAAAAGACAAAGAATTGAGAACAGTTACTGAAATATGAGGACAACACTTATAATGCATTTACAATGCAGATCTGCCAATATATTGCTGAAAGTATTTGAATAATTTTACTTATGACTAGTTGAGGAAAAAAAGAAACCAAATGAAAAATACCCTGCCCCTTTACCTGGCCTCTGGAAGAACCTAACTGCATTCTAAAAGCTGTGTGACTGATTTTCACCCATTCAAAGGTGAACCTTAACAGCCAGAWGAAAGTAATTAGCAGTGGGCTTTTTTAATCTACTGCTATAATATGTCAAAGATTCCTGATTTTTAGTTCTTTTTCCATGCTTTATTTTAAAAACATCATTTAAACTATTTTAGTTTCCAAAACAAGAAACKGTATCTCTCTGTATCAGAGAGGGACAAAACCCAATCCGTCCCTTTTGGCTATTGTAATTCTCTGAAGTTTTGTATTAGTATCAATGATTACAGAACTGCATTTCTGGCTTTTATTTTGTAACTGGTTTTTATTGCTGTTCTTAAAGAGCAAAGAAAACAAGGGCAGTCCTAAGTCTTACAAGTTAATGGCATTTCCAGATAATATATACAAAGCTAAATCATCTCCATCTTGAATTTATATCTTTAAGTATCATTTAATATGTTGTTTTGCAAACAGATAGTCACTACCTTGTCACTGCCTTCTGTATGAAACTGAGCTTCTTCTACCTCCTAGGCTGAACTAGACACAAATTCTACAGAATGCAAAATAATCTGYAGGCCAAAACCACTCTTCCCTTCTCTCATTTAGGTGGACTGGTGTGTCATGAGCATGAAATAGTGAAAAGCRCATGGACTATTAAATTTTATTTTCACACTAAAATAATATCACACCATGTAATGTGGTAACACCTGGCAGTTCAATACAGAGCATGTTTGTATTTTCAGATTGTATTCAAGAAAAATAGAAATCTAGTTTCAGCTTCCAAAATTGTACAATACAATTTCCAGATCACAGAACATTCTGAATTGGAAGGGACTCACAAGGATCAGCAAGTCCAGCTCTTAAGTGAATGGCTCACACAGGGATTGAACCAACAACCTTGGTGTTASTAGCACCAGGCTCTAACCAACTGAGCTAATCTCATTAAAAAAAAATTAAAAAAAAAAAACAAACCTGTCTATGAGATTAGGTTTGTCTGAGCTGCAAGGCAGATAGTTACCAAATATGGACCCATGCAGTAGAGCCAGACTGATTTTATCAGTTTTTACAATACAATATTTTTCACTTACCGCTTTGGCTGCTATTCCCACTTCTATCATTAWTGTGATATATTAAAGAAATGTCTATATTTGTCTGTATTTCAATTTTCTAATCTGTAAAATTTGAGTAGAATTGTTCATAAGAACTGCCGTTATCAGAAAGGGAATTCTTCTAGTAATTGTCCCTAAGAAAACCAGTATCAGTACAGGAGTCATTTTAGCAATGTAAGTCTATATAAACAAGAAATTCTTCACAGAAAACATCATGTTGTAGCCATAGGCTCGCCACACAATGCATTCTTTTGCTGAATGTTCAAGTGAATAATTCTTGATTATGCTTCTCTGACTATACCATCAACTCACATTGATGTGCACTATTRGTGCAACATTAAGGACAATTTGGCACCTGTTAGTGCTACTGTGGAAAGCTTAAGGCCAGCTGACATCCACTTACAAAAACACACTGGCAATTCTGACATGCTAYAGAAATTAATTTTAGGAAGAGAATGAGTGATTTCAGGCCACATATGTGGGAAGCAGTAGATTGCTTTGTAATTTAAATATAATTGTAAAAACATTATGTAGGGAAATAAAACTCTCAACTAATGCCCAACAGATTATTATAGTCAAGATGATTGTCAGGTTACAGCATACATTACAAGAGAGTATCTGATGACAACAAGAGCTAGAGTTCCTATTTTCTTTCCAGTTTTCATCCTTTCCAAATGGAGATTATTACTTTCATTTATAAACTATGCAGATATACTGCCAAAAAAATAAACACTTTTTATCTAAGTACAAAATAATTTGGGAATCAGAATAGAAAGCTTTTAATCAGTTATACCAAAAATCATATTAGCCATAAATCAGAACCAGTASTTTTATTCAGTGACACTAAAATGAAAAACCTAAGGTATTAAAATGCAGATTTCTGCAAGATATTTCAATTACAAATTGGCCTAAGGTCCTTTAAGGAGAGCATAAAGCACAGCTTCAGATTTAATCAGGACACTCCTTATTTTCTCTTTTAAATGKCTAGAAGAGCCATGTCAAATAGCTGTCCTTACTCATTCCTTGAAGATTTTTCTTAGGGCCCATTATCAATCATGGTCAGGCTATGGCATTCTGAATTGATTAATTCTAGCTGCAGGAGCAATTTATACACCCATTAGTACCTATTTCTCAAAGATCCATGAGAAAGAAAAAAACTACACACCTTATAATTTAGATTTTAAGCAAATAGAAATATAAATGAAACACATTCTTCATTTTCTGCTATTCAGTATGCAAATATCACTGAAAAGCAATTTGAAAACCCAAAAACCATTAGCAGTGTCAACTTTAACTTTTCCTTTTGTGAAATTCCACACCAGTGAATAATATTAATCTGAACTCAAACCTTTTCTTGAATTAGCCTCTGTAGATGAATTCCACATGACAACATTGCTGAAAACATCGTGAGCATGTACTGCTGAATTTTACATATTCCATTTGCCAAGGAATTTAATACAGCTGTTAATCCCACTTTTTCAATGACACTCTGGAAAGCATTTGGTGCGGAACGAGTAATTCTGCATAAAGCCTACAAAAGTGTAAACAAAAAAAAAAATTTAATGGGACTGTTATTTCAAGAAAAATAATGGAAAATAAAAGCACATGGTGAGTTTTCCAATATTTTAGGAACATAAGGAGTTCATATAGATTCATTCATTAAAAAAATATTAGGGAAAAAGACCATTTATTTTTAAAGACCTGGAATTCTTCTAAATATATTGCTATATACTCTATGCAGCTGAAATTTAAATATTTCATACACCAACATCAACATTAAACAGTTACATTACTCATTTTCTCTAGAGAACAATAGTGATGGAGCATCACAGTCCATGCTTGAGTCTTTTGTCAAGCACAGAATATAAACAACATCAGATAACACTGTACTGGAAGGGAGTACAGGGAGAGAAAACACAGAGATGGCACATGCCACAGGAATTATGGGCGCCCATAAAGGTGGGCATCTTCTCTCTCTCAGGTCTAAAGTCTGTCTTTAGCTCTAGATACTACTTTAAATCTGGTGGTCAGTATAATAAACATGCAAACTGTTCTCCAARTGGTTGACTGGCAAATATCAGTGATTAAAACAATTTTAATAGAAAATGCAGATACTGACCATACTCTAGTGAAATGAGCACAAACCTGTTCAGTGTCTACTAACTTGTTTCGTAAAAAACATTACCAAACAACTTTCAGGGCGGATTCATCTCCAAATCAAAACAGCTATTTCATACCTGTGAAAATGCAACCTTCAAAATACAACTGTTTTTGTTCTCTCCAGATAAAAAAAATAAGATTCTTTAAACATTAAAAATTTCCTTTTCTTTGGCTTGAATATACTTGAAATATATGCTTCTATGCTTATGTTAGCATAGAAGAACAGTTTATGTCAAATACTGGATTCACATGAAAATCTGAATTGGTGCCCAGGAAAAACTTTGAAGGTGACTCCTGCAAAATGTAGACAATATTTACAATCATTTTCTTCTCTTCAGATCAGCTATATTTAGAAATTGATGTTTACTTGGTGTGCACTCAATAGTAAGGTCTCATTTAAGAGAAACTACAGACAATTACACAGAGTACTATCACCAGAGAAAAGCTTTCTATGTAAGAACCTTAGAAACTGTCCAGTTCATCAGCGCTCTTGGAAACACTACTCAAAACAAACTGGAAGAAAAAAAAAGAATAAAAAAGAACAGCATAGAAGACAGTAAATCAGGAACTTGACAGACATTTTATTGATGCTGTTCATCTACTCTGCTCCTGTTCTTCCTTGTCCTTTCTGGTCAAGGAACCGTATCGATTGCAGCCTTTTACTTTCCTTCCTTTATTAATTTTTCCCTGTCTTTTAAAACACAGACACTCAATCTCAGTTTCTTAGTACAGCACGCTCTATTTCCCCCAGGATCCAATCCAGCCCTTCACCTCTATTCAGAGTTTTCAGAATTAGTGGGCAGGAGGTATGTGCATTCACTAAAAATATCCATGAGGGTCATTTTACYAATGAACTGTTGGGACCTAGGGACAGACTGTGACAAAGCAACATGGAGCTAACTTGGTGTGCTAACRTGGTGTGTGCAGGATTTCCTCTGCCTTAGACATCTGCTACAGATCTTGTCAAACAAGGATGACCACAGTCACAGGCCATGAGGWGACTTCCAGACAAATCTCATAGGAAAGACATGGCTGTTTTCTAGGATCATACGGCAGCTATGGCAATAGCAGGAGAGCTCCAGCCCACCAGCAGCCAAGGGGAGAGRCCTTAAATTCCCCTTAGTTTGTATGTCATAGAATGCTCTGCTGTATAAATGAAACCAACACTTCAGCAGGAAAGAAGACGACAGAATTTAAATGGGGCTAGAAGACAAAGCATTCTAAACCACTTCAATAGGTCCAATATCTGCAGAGAATAGATGGAGTCAGGACAAAAGGTGATGGAGCAGRAATTAGAAACTGATGATGAAAGAGGTGAGAGTAGAGTTCACACCATCATCTCCAGACAGCAGTCCTGGAACATGAAATGTCCATTTTGAGAGTAAGCTTTGSCACTGCCTTTCCTAGAATTGGCTTCTCCATCCCTGCGCTCTGCACAGCCTTAACCAGCACCTTTTCYCTCAGCAACTCCAACCCTTGCCTCATGATCCGTATCGGTCACTTCAGACTTGAGATATTCCAGGATTCTATYATCATCTCTGCCCTATCCTTCTGGTCTTATTCTTTCAGGATATTTTCCATGTCTCTCTCAAGTCTGAGAATGAATGCACTAAAGCATCTGCAATACACAAGTCTCTGAAATAAAATATCAATTACTTAAGAAAATGACAAAAGAAACCAAATCCCCCAAAAGACTCTGCTGAGCTTTCCAAAATTAGTTTCCATTTAAGTGGCTTATGTTTTGTTACTTTTCTTCCAGCAGGAAAAGCCATCTCTTATTTTTAATTTTTTTTTTTCTTAATAAAAAGCTGTCAGTATGCTGGAAAGAAAAGATTCTTCCTGCTGCTGAATGTRTCAGAATATCACTTTGACATCTTACAGATTTTTTTTTTCTGAATCTAGAAAAATGATAAAAAGACATAGCTTTCCGACAGGCAAAATCTGTGATATTTACCTGAGGCATGTTGGACTCCACAGTGAGAAAAAAATACAGAGACAYACTCCCCATTTGCCACCTCTGACAGGCAGGACAAGGTAAAGTGTCATTTTTTGACTCCAGAGACTGAAGACAGAGAATCTTCTTGATATATTTTTATTATTGGTTGAAATAATCATAAGTAAAATTTGATAGAACTAATGCTGATATGCTTTAGGCAGACTGCTRTCTCTAAGTAAAGATGTGACAGATGTATTTCTTAACAGAAATGTATTCTTACATTTGAATATAGATGTCAGTTAAAAATAAATTCTTCAGGATACATTCAAGCAAGACAGGAATGACTGCATAATAAAATTAAATAGGACACTGATGATGTCAATTTATGTGGTCATGCAGAATGAAAATGCCTACATATCTGTAGCAACAATTTAATGAATGTAGAAATCATACAGTACACTATCACTGAAGAATAGATTAGTATTTTATTTTTTAAATTAATATGCCACTAACATCTCCATAAACTTTACTATGAAAAAATCTGCCTGCACTACAGTTTAATATCAATTGATTGTTACCAAATGAAGACAAGATKATATATCTAAATACCCCAGCAGGATTAACACATAAACACGATTTATATCAGCCATTGAGTAATAAGYTTATCCACTTGTTACTTTAGTGTTTCACTACAAAGGAGCAAAAGAATTTAAGTACCACCTTAGTGCATCCTACTTTAGAAGCTTCCTTGTTCAATTCATTTCATATAGAAGTATTAAACCTCAGCCTTCTGATAAAGGAAACAACCCCTAAAACAGTGGAGGCGAAAATCCAGGAAYCCATTCAGACCCAAGAACATTTGTGCAAAATGCTCTGTCTGAAAGAAGGAGAGGAATTCAGCTACATGGATAGCAATAATTTCCATGAAGACCAAAAAAACTAGAAGAGAACAGTTTGACCAAGGATGTGGAACAGTGAGTCTTGCAACTCTCCTCAGAGCTGCTTTCATTCAAAGGTCTGCAATGTGTTTATTTGGAGCAAGCCCTACCTCCAGCATGACTGAATCTTTGTTAAGCACACAACAGAAAAATATGCAGTTGCCTTCAGAGGAAAGAAAATTAGTTGACAACAGTTATAGTTTTGTATCTATTGTCCATATGTACATTTATACCACAGATATGCACAAAATGTTGAAGAAACTTTTGCCTCAGTATGCACACCTAACTTGATCATCTTTTTAAAATTCTAAGGTACGTTGCTGAGGTACTTTGAGAGCAAATAGGTAACAGTATGATAAAAAGCCATCTTTCTTACTTAGATTGACAATTGCCAGGGAAAGGATGTCCTACAAATCAGCTGAGTTTCTAAGGATGTCCCATAAATCAGCTGAGTTTCTCTAGGAAATTTTGGTAATTGTAGCTATCATGACCTCCTAAAATCACTGCTTTATCCTAACAGATGTCATCTGTAAGAAGGCTTCTAGAGTAATTTCTGAGGATTGGTTAGTTTTATAATAAAAATGTTTCAAACACAATAAAAAAAATCAGATAGAGCTTGGCAAAACTAATGTCATTGCAAGTCCCAGCACCAACACGTGAGTGTCAGATAATTCAACTTTGAAGTAGAATATAAACATAGTAATTTACTGTACTTGTCACTGCATTTAACATCTCTGGYTGAGCAAGAAGCCCATAAATATCAGGCTGCTCTATCACAACTACATGAACAAGTGGCAAAGGAACTAAGGACCTCACAATCTCTGATACTTTCTGTCWTCTCACTTGGAAGAGACCACAGAAACACCAGCACTATTGAACTGCTCTGAGCAATTAATAAATCCTCACTGACTAGTACACAATGGCATTTATCAATGAACCCAAAAAGAATAAAAAAAGGGGGGGAAAAAAAGGAGCAAACAAGGTTATAGGCTCTATAATAAGCTCTTCAGATTTTAGCATTGTCTTGCCCGTTTTTTGTTACCTTCCAGTTCTTCCAGTAAGAAGATTTTCTTCTCATCAGTAGTGCTTAAGAGAGGCTAGATACCCATAGCATAACCACTATGACAAAGAAAAGACTTCTTAGCGGTTCACCTCTCCAGGATATGSTACTTACTATGGTACACAAAACAGGCATAAGTGCCAACTGGCCCCTTACAAATGAGACAGGCCCTGGAAGTCTGCTGTAGGAATCAAGGGAATGGTAAATGACGAAGCAAATGGATAGCAGAGAAACAAGAATATTTCAACATGAGTTGAGAGATTAAAAAACCCCACAATACTATGACCTAGTAGCAAACAAATAATAACTGCTCAGTCTAATGATTGACAAGAACAGACAGCACATGATACAAAACAACCCTTACAGCAAAAGTAGTACTAGAAGAGAGGATCCAGCAGGCTACTTTAAAAACTCAGCAGGTAAAGGAAATCATAACTCTAATCTCCAGGCTTTCACCATATAAGCTGTTGTGATTATGGTGAGCATAAAACTCACAGATCAAATGGGTAAAGTCTCAAAAAGACCCTTTCTGACAAAACAGCCTAATAGCCAGACTCATGCATATACTTCACATATTTAGAGACTGACTATTCTCTACCCATGAAAGTTCTAAGACTGATCTTGCCAAGAATTTCAGATGCTACACAGCWAAGGCTTCTATAACACTTATTTTACCAAATAAGTTTGCTGTTCTAAAATGTCCAGATATTTTCCCAATATGTGAGAAGTTTATATTGCACACTGAGATAAATGATCAATAAATATTCTTTAAATTATAAACTTATGATTCCATTTATCACTTCAGCCATATATCAAATAAATTTTTATTTCTCTCTCTTTTTTTACCTCTGTGCTAGATGTGTCTATGTGCACACTGCTGCAGCAGCGACACTATAATTTTCCATTTGGAAAGCAATAGTAAACTCATTTGTGAGTCTGAGCTCTACTCAGAAAATCAGCATTCACTTATCACACTTAATTAACAATAAATCAACATATTTGTCCATTCTAAAATATTACCTGTATTGGTGGGTAATACTTTCGTTTTCTCAATGAGAATCATAGGAAWGTTTGGGTTGGAAAGGAYCATAAAGGTCATCTAGATCCAGCTCCCCTGCTATGGGCAAGAGCAGCTTCCATTGGACCAGGTTACTTAAGGTTCCATCCAACCTGGCCTTGAACACTGCCAGGCAATGCAGGAGCCACAACTCTTCTGGGYAACGTGTGCCAGTGCCTCACYGCCCTCATAATAAAYAATTTTTTCCTAATACCTAATCTAAACCTATTTTCTTTTAGTTTGAATTCATTCCCCCTTGTACCATAACTACATTTTCTTGTAAAAAGACCAAAAAATATGATTAAATTCAGGCCCTGCCAAGTATTTTCTACCTCATAAACCRTTCTGTTCCAAACCTTCTGCATGCATGTCATCACTCTGTTTGTCTTGTTATCATTCTATATTACCCTAAAAATTCAGAGCGAAGACTAGGCCCAGGCAGTTTTATTAAAAGTAACAGGATGAATTCAGCTAAGTCTTCTAAACAAGTCTTTGATAAAGAGAATAAACACTCCTTATTTAAAACAACATAAAAAAAAGCAAATTTCAATTTTGCAAGAATTTAATAAATTCCTTTCCACATAAGGAAATACAA
Source organism: Malurus melanocephalus (assembly GCF_030028575.1). NCBI lineage: Eukaryota > Metazoa > Chordata > Aves > Passeriformes > Maluridae > Malurus > Malurus melanocephalus. Next base: position 382,354 of record NW_026623721.1, on the reverse strand, counting down.
GTTCCAGAAAATGATGAATCACAAGAGCTATTAATAAGCACTGAATTGCAATAAATGCACTTTTCAGTGTCAGAATATTTTCAAATATATTTTAATGTAGTCTGAAATATAAATACACAAACATACAGCAAAAATGCGCAAACACATTTTGGTTYCAATTCAGAATGTTTTACAGACTAAATGCTACAGCATTACACTACGATAAAAGGAAATTYCTTACCGAAACAGCAGTTATCTTCAAAGAATCTCCTGTAGAATGTGTGAAAAGGTACCACAAGACAGGTCCAATTTCTCCTGTAATAAATCCTTGTGCATGGCATGAGCGAGTAGTACAAACATTTTCTATTATCTTTGCAGCTAGATGGTTCACTACCCGCTCTTCCTATAGGAAGGAGAGGAAAGGAAAACTCATATGCAAATGWTTCTAATTTCTTTGTAAACTACCGCCTATGTCCACATTTTATTCAATGTATATTGTCTTGCTGTGGTTTCTTATTTCTTTTTTATACTTGCCAAAGTAATTTCTCAAGAAACATCACCTGGACACAAAGTTATGTTCACAGAACCTACTTCCCCCACCTTTCTTTTCTACTGCAAAGACAATTTAATACAAGTATAATTCAATATAAAACTTCTCAGTTCCAAATAATCACCCCAAACTAAATGCAGTCATTAAAAATGAAAAGCTGTTGTTATGTTAGAGGTGTTCCATGATCAGTGCCTTATAAATGAATTAATTTCTGTCAAAACTCATCATTGCAACATGCTCTGAGCAGCAAATTATGAGATATCTAGTCACATAAGTAAAAAAAATACATTAAACCTTCTTTATTCAGAAGAGTCAGCAAATCCTGGGATAAAGAAAATGACTTCTCACAAATTAAGTTATTGCATACCTCACTTCTCTTCTCCTGAAACAGACAATCCTGACCAATAATTAAGAAAAATCATTAAGTCTCATTTATTAAAAGAAGTCCTAAATTTCCATATGAGATTCTGACTCTTCATATTTTTGGTATTAATCATAAAATTTTCACTTAAAATCAGAATCTTTAACAGAACTGGAAGATATGTTGCTGATGTTATTTTGGCTGTGTATTGCCTCACCTCATCTACAAAAAAAAGTGAAGTCTTTCAACTTAGCCTTAAATAGAATCTTGAATCCAGCARGAATGAATTTTAATATAATTTCTATAATTCAATTTGTCCTCATAGTCTGGCTTCACCATTAATTCATCATAATATCTAATTGATTGCTTTCTTAAACTAATCTCTATATTAGCCTACTAAGCTTTGGACTTCTGACATTTATCGTTACAAYCAGAGCCAGCAACAACTGTAAGCAATGATAATAAAGCTTTCAGAAAGTACAAAAGCCTCGTAGAAGGAGAGAACTTATACCTCATTAAAAATATATTCAATATCCCCTTTTCCTTCTACTAAAATCCTAAAATATAGATCTTAGATGTAGAAATAGTTAGAAACTCTGGTATAATGCTGTCAAAAAAAAAAAAAAAAGGTTGCATTCATCATTTTCACGATAATCCTTCCTCTTCTTCCAAAGAACTGCAGCTCTACTCAAAATATTTAACAGAAATACCAAAGTCAATTTCCATCTAAACTGGTTGCATTCTTATATAAAAACTCCACTGAATTCTGTGGTCTTCTTTCTTATTTGCCTAAAACCAGAGAAGTTAGGCTTCTCCCTTTTTACAGTTTTGATTACTGCAAAACTTCGCATTATTTTGATCTATTAAAGACCTGAATACCCAAATACTCACACATGTTTACTAAAATTAAAATTCTGAAAACTTTTTACCAACAATATTCAGYTTTGTTATTTTTCTGTGAATTTTACCTCTGCATTTTAGTGGGGTTTTTTGGGGGGTATGGTTTGGGTAAAAATACATGGATTTATCAAATYGACTACATGCATCTAACAACTGAATCCGTAACTGAAACATAATAGTCAGGTAAAGTCCCTCTCACATATGAAATGATTATTAAGACTGCCAGTTGGGACTTCACTCCTTATTTAAACAGTCATRAACAAATAATAAATGAAATATAATCCCATTAATTAATCATAATCAAAGTAATATACAGTGGATAATAGCTATTATTAAGGTTAACAAATTTCCAGATATAATTACATCTCTTTTTTTTGCAAAATTTGGTCCTGAAGATGTGCTTTATTTCTTTTCAGCCACTGATGAGATATGTCCTTTTTCAGATTGCTCTGCTACTTTGACTAGAAAATGGTCATGTATCATCCCTGTGCTCTAAAAGCTCAATGATGCTGTCAAAGTAATTCTATTTGCTGCCACCTGAGACCTTGTGATTCAGCTCCTTTGGTATCTATTCCTGAGCATGATCTGAGCAACAAGAGTTGTACCATTTTCTGCTTAATTAGCTGTCTGCAAGGAAAGCCTCATCTAAACTAAGATTTGGTCCCTAAACTAAAGGAGTCATCTGGTGATGTTACCAGGACGTAAGCTATTTTAGTGAACAGAAATGGATGTTCAAGATATGAGTAATGCAGTTCCATATATCAGTAACCCTCTGTCTATATCATGAACTGCRTCGAATCTAAAACGCTGAATAAAATTGTGTAAGAAAAGAAGCACATACTTTAATTTCAACGGGTTCAGATTTCAACTAGTTTTATAAAGCCCACTTAAAGATCAAGCTGCTAATTTTCAGATCTATCTGTTTCCAGTGCAGGCAGGGACRCTTAGTGAAAAAGAGCCCTAAGTGCAAATCCAAATACTGGAAGGATAACAAGTTGCAAACTACTAAAAATAAACTCCTTCTAATCAAACAAGTAGCAAACTACTAAAAGTAAACTCTTTTTAAGCAAGTCTTTCCATTCTAATGGGGGGCAAATCAAAATCATAAAAAATCTACTTCATTTTTTTTTTAAATAACTGAATCTACTAGATATTTTTACTGTTATAAATTTAACAGTGCACCAAAAATTTTGGAGGCACTGAAGTTACAGTCACTATGCTAACCAACATACTACCTAAAAATAGCACAACTTCATTTTATTAAAGGTTAGGATAAAATATTTTATGATCCTTTTAAAGTAGATTTAYTAAAGAAAATAARTCKTGAGGAGCTGTTGACYCTGTTGAAGGCAGAGAAGCSCTGAAGAGAGACCTTGACAAACTGAGAGRGCTTGGCAATTACCAGCCATTTGAAGTTTAAGAAGAACCAGATTGTGCACCTGYGCTGAGGCAATCCTGACTCCATGGACAGACTGGGGAATGAGAGGCTGGAGAACAGCACTGTGGAAGGACTTCGGGGTCCTGGTATGTGCAGGTTGAACATGGCTCAGCAGTGCCCTGGCAGCCAGGAGGGCCAGACATGTCCTGGAGGGCATCAGGCACAGCATCATCAGCCGGGCAAGGGAGGGGATTGTTCTGCTCTGCTCTGCACTGGGGCGGCCTCTCCTCAAGGGCTGGGGGCAGTTTTGAGTGCCACAATACAAAAAAAATACGTTAAGCAGTTTGAGAGTGTGCAAAGGAGGGCAATTAGGATGGTGAAATGTCTGGAGGGAAAGCCTTATGAGGTATGGCTGAGGTCACTTGGTCTGTTCAGCTGGAAGAGACTGAGGGGAGACCTCACTGCAGTTACAGCTTCCTCAGGGGGGAAGTGGAGGGGCAGACACTGACCTCTTCTCTCGGGTGACYAGTGACAGGAACAGCATGAAGCTGTGTCAGGGGACGTTTAGGTTGGATATCAGGAAAAGGTTCTTCACCCAGAGAGATGTTGGCAACTGAAGAGGCTTCCCAGGAAAGCTGTCACAGCACCAAGCCTGACAGAGTTCAAGGARAGTTTGGACAATACTCTWGGGCACATAGTGWGACTCTTGGGGTRTCTTGTGCAGGACTAGGAGTTGGACTCTGWTCTTTGTGGGTCCCATCMAACTCAGGGCATTCTATGATTCTATGATCTTATATTATATTACATGTAGACACATACAGCTGAGTAACRGCATAGTACTGATAAATAAAGAAACATTAAATGTGGAAGGATTTAGGTAGTAACACTGCATTCTACACAATTCTTCTAAATCAACTTCTAACTACAATTCTTCCTTTAATCTAAGAAGACAATAAAAAGGAACTACAAATACAACTTAATGAAGTAAAGCTGCCCTCCTAAGCATTCATGATTCTGAGAATTAAATCTTAGTTTGGCAACAATTTGCAATATAAAGCCTTCAGAGAGAAGAGTAAACATGTAGAAACAAAACTGTTAAATACCCTTTGTGAATTTTTTTAAACATTCTGACAGTAAGCTGGAGAACTGATATCTAAAGAAGRAATTAAAATGATAATGTATATGATTCAGAGAATTGCTCTTATCCTATAGGCAATTCTGCCAGAAAAAAACTGATGTCTAAAGAAGAAATAAAAATGAGAATATATATGATTCAAACYGACCCTGTACTATAGGCTGTACTATACTTTCTGAGAAAATAGTTGTGCTTTTAWTCTCCTGTGCTCTAAATTCTCCTTTCTCCTCCAAATTTGCTATCAAGGAAATGGCTGTTCTGGCTAAGAATATACATTATATAACATACTGCCTTATACTATATTGGCAATTATTTTYTAAAGATTTCTTTTATTATTAAAATTTCTCATCTGTTCAGAACCAAAGCCCTGAGACTTAAATCTTGCCCCCTTATAAACAAAAAAAAATCCGTATGGAAGAGGGAAATGTGTACTATATAGCTTTCTGGCAAGCTCTCACTTAATAAAAATCTTGCTTACACAGTACTTTGCACATCTAAGAGACAGAAAATTATCCTTTGTAAAACTCATTCACTATTTCTTAATCAAATGTGTTCTCTGGTGCCACTCTATAAAACGAGAGGATTATGCACCTTCAGAAAGCTAGATCCAGCWAATACATATATATTCATTTATCCATGCAAGTGTATTGCTTGTATATAATTGTTTTGAGATTCTATGAAGTTACAACTAAAATTGCATATAAATGTGTATTTTATATTTACATGCCAGTTTTGAGCAGAAATGGACAGATACCAGGTTTCTGAAAGATTTTTCAGTGGTTCCACACTCTGGAAGACTGAAAAGAAGGCTTGCACAGCTTCTGACTTCACTGTCTCGTTTCAGTGAATAACCTCATCAAACCAGCATAATCCAGACCAAATCAGAGAAGAAGAATTATAAAACACACCAAAAAGAAGTTTGKATATGGGAAAGACTATCAATTCTAAGACTAGGGAGGATCTGAAGGAAAGGAAGGGCCAATGTGAGGGACAAATCAGGGAAGGCAGAAAGGCAAAAGAATTGACTAGAACGTAAGCGTTAACTGAAGCAAATGTAAAACAGAAATTAAAGCTGAGATTTCACTTAGTTAAGAGTAGGTTAAACCTTAAATATAATAAAGAGAAAAAAATATATGCAGTCAATAACAAGATTCAGATAAGAGACAGGATGATTCATTTAGGGTCAAGTACATAAGGGTATTTTGAATAAATGAAGTAAAATGCATAAAAGAAAAATGGTTGTCACATTAAATTTAAGCACYAAATACTTAATATTAAATAAGAATGTCCTTTCTGAAACAGATAGTATCTTTCGTACTCAGCATAGGAACTGTAAGAGCTATACATTTTAGCAGTAGGAATCAGGACCCTGCTATCTTAGAGACTGCACACAAACATCTAAAAGTTGAACTTAGACACACACCTTGAACAGGCATTTTGTGTTACTGATGGAAAAAGTTTTTGGAAAAGATTAGTAAATAAATATCGGAATGTTTACTAYATGCATTCTGACAGTCTGCAACATTATATCAAGGCTAAACTTGTCAAACCAAACGTATCATTTACTTATTTATCAGTGTACCAATTGCCTTATTTTGATACATAATTGAACTTGACTGTTCTTTGCCTGAGTTGAAAATCAGTTTCTATCTCAAATTAACAACACTGAAATGCAGGAAATCTGAACTTGTGTTCCCCTACAGAAAAAAAGAATTTCCCAGTCTTCTACTCCATCACCCTAAAACTCCTTTCACTGACCCATACGCTTTTTTGTCACTGTTAGATTCTCAGGCATGAAGGTACATGGAAATGACACTTCTCTGCMTTTTCTGAACATTTTGTTCCTTTACAGGCAAATAAAAGGGACATACATATATTTGAAACTTCTTCCTGTTCTACTGCTCTGTTTCAGAGGGCAATTCTGCTTTGATAATGACAAATCTCATAAAACTTCAGAAATCCAAGAACACCTCAGAGTAGTTAATAATGAAACTGAAGAACAGCGAACTTACCTTATAAAACTCAAAGCTATATAAACTACAGCACTGAATCACATGAACTGGTTTTATTTTCCTGAATTCTTATTAAATTCATCAAATAAAGCTTCTTAACTGGCATTAAAAACTAGTAGTGAGTATTTATAATGCTTATAAAATGCACAGTGGTAATTCACACCTTATTACAAAAAGTTTGCCGTTTTCATAAATACTGAAGCAATATGCCCATAATCACTTCAGAAAACATCCTCAAGTAAAATTTATTTAACTGAGCTTAGAACAATTACAATTGTTTTATTTAATTAAGCATAATTATTGTTTTTTAATTATTATTGTAAGAATGCAAAGCTTACCTATATGTAATAAAGAGAAGCTGGCAACAAATGTTTTCAGAGCTGCACAAGTGAAAACTCCAATCATAAACAAGTAAAAACTTCTTCCTATGAAGGTGTGCAAGCATTCCTCAGGGGGATTGTAGGATCATAGTTCTCAGAGACATTCAAGAGTTAAATAGACRTGTCCCTGAGCACCCTGATCTATTTAGACCTACTGCGAACAGAAGACTTCCAGAAGTCCAGTCTATCCTAAAGTCTTCTATAGTTTTTACAGCTTCAAACATGTCTTAAAAAAAGCATATCTASATTATAAATGCGCATCCTCACAAACTGAAAGTGCAGAAGTACACAGCTGTACTTGGCTAGGCTAGACASAACTTTAAATTTATGCTTAATTAAATTTAATTTTAACTATTGCATGGCAAATATATTTCTACTTTGTGTCATTTTTTCAGGAAAAAAATACATCACAATAAATTATTAAGAAAAATTTGACATGTTTCAGGACAAAGAAGTGATTTTATTTTATAGGAATGAATTAGTGTCTTATGGATGGCTTGRTTTAGTTTCTCTACACTGTATTTTCAGAAATAGCAAGTCTTCCATTACTAAATTTATAATTAAATAGCATCTCACTAATGTGCCTTGGAGTGACATCTTACTCTAATTATGAGGTGGAAATAGTCCACAATACAAACTCAGTTCTGTGTTCATGGTCACGTGAAGGTTTGAAGAAATTAAAATGCATCTAGGCTCCTTTTATATTAATCATAATCTGTAGGCAATAAAGATCTCAAAAAAGAAAGGAAAAAAGGTGTTTCCTCTTGCTTTCCACCCTCTAGTTACCTCTGACATGTTTTCTGCCTTGAGCTTTGCCTTGGGCAAAAATAAAGTCAAGTGGTCTCATACAAACAATGAATGTAAACCTTTCACTCAATTCTTTTTCATTTTACAAATTGAACTATATGCATATTTGTCTTCCCTTCTTCTAGCACSGCTAAGCCATCACCAAAAACAATGAAGAACACAGCATATCACACGTATGAGAATAAACCTAATTGCTACTTTTTGGCCTCAAAAGAATGCTGACAAGCCAGTAGGATAACAATGCAGTTTTAAAAACTCTGTATCAGCCACTTCAAGAAAGAAACTTAAAGCTTGCTCAAAGATTTACAAAGATGTACAAAAATCAAATTGCAAGAGGACAGCACATATTGTCAGAACATTTCTCAAAAGATAGCTGTATCATAAACAAATTTCACATTTATTAACAGTAATTTATATTTACTACCCATTTCTCCCAACACAAGCAGCAATACATAAATTTTCCTTGTACAGAAAACAGCACTGCATTAATCTCCTGCTTAGGTCATGGTCTTATGATTATTTRAATTCAAGAGCAATACTTGGTTGACAAGGTACTGCAATGCTGCAGGCTACAATCCTCATACAATGCCTAAAGGGTTTTTACTGTGGAGAAATTCTACTGAGGACCATGAAAGAGCCTTACCCCTTCACGAAGACACCTCATTAGCACAGTGTAAGCAGCTGAGGGAAGAGCCCAGCATTCTCTAGGGTGCTCCCCTTTTTCTTCCTGAAATGAAGCCAACAGCACAATTGATTAAATCAAAAAATCACAACAATCTCAGTCACATAAAAAAATGGGTAATGTTGTAAGTAGTGTTCTGAATAAGGTTATACTAAACACATTTCAAATTAACATATGTAATTAAACATATTAAATTTCAGGACATTATTACTATCTAATTTTATTTCATGTGCAGCAGAGATTGATATTAGCCTATTTAAATATTCTTCAAAATCCATAACAGAATTTTTCCTAATATTTCTGCACTTTATCAATTCATTCTAATGCACACAGACACAAAAAAGTGTCTGTTCTTTGACTCCTCTGAACCTTTTTAAGTGCTTTAGAGACAACTGACTAATAAGAGTAGAACTGCTTTTCTCTTTAGATGTGATTTAAGTATACCAAACTAACAAAATTAGTTTTTTCTAGTAGTCAAAAAAAGTAAACTTTCTTTTGAAAAAAAGCTCAGTTATAAAAAGAGATACCAAGTATTTAAGGAAATTTSATATATGGTATAGCATCCAGTATATATGAACATTGTTCCAAGATTGTAATACATATTTCCTTGAAGTCACTCTTTTAGAGAGGTTAATTCACAAGTAGTTGAATAAGGGCTTAATTCTTCCACTAGAAGTGAACTCCACTTCCCCCTGTCCCTGCAATAGTCTATTGTAAAATTTTAACTTCAAAAGGGGACACTTTTGATATCATTGAGATTTAACTGCAACAATTTCCATATCCAGTAATACAAAGCTATCAGCAAGTGGAAAAAATGCAGGCTCTTTTGGGAAAAGAAGTGAGAAATAATAGGTATTAGATGTGTGAAGATGATAGGCCATGAAATCATGAGAAACTTATTTCAGTGAGYAGACAAAGGATGACAAGCACAAATTTCTTCAGAAATTATACTATTCTTGAACTCCACTGATTACATTCTCAGTTTTTAGCATTCTAATTAAGAKGTTTTAATAAACAGGATAGGATAGGCAAAATGAGAGTTAACGATGCAGAAACAAATGACAATTTCTAAATTTGCTGATTTCTGAGTGTCTTACAGTAATTCAACATATATGATATGATCATTTCAGGCATTTAATTAAAGCRTGGCAAATTAGCATGAAAGACTATTACTGAATTGTCTAGTAAAATTAATTTTCCTCCTTTATTGAAAACAAAACTTTATTTGGCACATATATTCATAGAGAATATGAGTCTGTTAAATTTCCCATTCATAATCWTTGTTTCTGCTAACTTTGCATTAGCAGGTATGGGATAATATAGACAGTAATAATAAGAGTGGCTTGACATCCAGCAGTCACATCAGATCCACTACATTCCACCTCCTCCATCTTATCTGAGTAAGAATATCCTGACAGGTCATCACAGTTCGTCTTCCAAGGTGTTGTGTATAAGTTTAAGAAAACACAGTATATGTTCCAAGAAAGTAAAGGTAAATTATTTTCAAACAGGCAAAAGTGGAATRTTTTCTACCTGGAAGAGGGAGGACAAGACTAGGAGTCAAAACAGAGTTAAAACTACAATCTGTGGTGGAAATGGCATGGGTCTGTTTCTCATTGTAATCACATAATTTAACCAGAAATCCTTTCAAGTTCTTTTGTAACCATACATATTAAATGCACTATAAAATAAAAAGCCCTAAGAAATTGTGCAGTCCTAAAACATTAATAGTTCTTCCATTCTTCAAACTGATGAATGACTTTCTGTAAGGTTTAATCTCTATTTAGATATTAAAAAAGGAAAAAAGGGCTATGAAACTTACTATCATTCTTAATTACCTAAACGTAATGTACACCATTTGACATTTAATAAACTTAAATATATCACCAAACACTGGGGAATCTTCGTACTTTTTGCTCACAGCCCATGTTGATTTTGATTAAAGTTTGGGTTCTGCACCCTAATAACACAAACAGCACAAAATGAATAAAAATATTACATAGAACTTGAAAGTTTTCCCCCAAGGCAATCCACTCAAGACTATCAGAACAAACTCCCTGGAGTCTGCTCATGCTACTTGTGAATTGCTCTTGGCTTCTGTTTGGAATAAAAATGCAGAGATGGARTATAAGATCTTACCTATGAGTAAGATCTATGATCTCATAAGCAAGTACATACACAGTGTCAGAGTTTAGGATTGCACAGGACTATTATGATTATCTGGACATTTCCCAGTATTTTCCAAGCCATAGAAATGCAAATAGTCACTTTGCATTTTACCGAATGAATCATCCTGCACCTAAATAGCTGAACTTGATTCTAAGTATTTGATAATTTATGATTTACCAAATGTTCATATGAAAAATAAATTATCTTTATCATTATTAAATATCAAAATTGTGGCTGGACATAGAAACAYTTCACAAAACCCCAGAGGGAATAAATGAATAAACAAAATCAGCCATGACCTCAAAAACTTACAGATTATATGAAAATATTTAGCAGTTTGATAAAACAATCAAGTAGGCTAGAAAAAGCTCAAAATGGAAGAATACAAGAAAAACAAGTGTATAGTCTTTAATAAATTAAATGCAGTTATGATTTATTTTTCTTTATTTGTCAAGTCATAAAGCTTTGCTGTTTAACGATATAAACTGGCAATAAACTCTCTTGYTTCATTTATTATATTACCCCTGACTTACTATATGATCTCAGCAAGGTCATTCAGCACTACTGTTCAGCAGTTTAACTGAGCAACAAAATGCCTACAACACAACAGTATTCTGAAGTTAAATACATAGAGAATAGGAAAATGAGAAGTGCTTTTCTTAAAAATGCAGGGTTAGGATGTCCAATCATACAAATCACACTGATATTTTTGAAATTTTACCAAAACATAGTGTCTTGAGCTCATATGTGTCCAAATATTTATTCCTATACTCTAATAATTTCTTAGCTATAACACAAGGCAACCCATTTATATATATATATATATATTTAAAACCAACCTTGAAACATGACAGAGTTGCCATTTAAATGCAAGTTGGCATGCTTCAAACATTGTGAAGTTCCTACTCAGACTCAAAAATTTGTCAGTTCACATTATCAGAAAGAAAAGATCTGTGCAAATCATTTTGGTGTTACACAATCAGCATTAACAGAATTGTTTCAGCTATCAGAGTTTAATTTCAAAATAAAATCAAGCCATGCAAAATATTCCTGCTAAATACAATTTTTCAGGTTGGAGTTTCAAGTTTATTTGTTTGATGATGACAGATAAAAATCTTTTCTCCTGAGGAAAAYGTAAAAGTATTAAAACCTATTAAACTGTGAAGGTGGATGCATTTTTCAGAACATATTTTCTAATTATAAGTTCTGTAAAATRTATTTGACAAATACTTTGCCAATTGTCCAACGAAAATAGGACAATGCTTGTTATTCTGTATAAACCAAGGCAACCACTACATCTTGTGGMACATGCAAAGGAGCTAGAGGATAARGAAAATRAAACATGCAAATTCAGTGCAAAGCCATAACTAAAGCCAAARTAACGATTCATTTCCTACTTTCACTCCATCACCAACCGACTTGTTAAACTAATGTTTAACATTCAGAGCTATTAGATTATGCWGATAATACAAAGGTTTCAGAGAAGCCAAGGTTAGACTTGTTCTGCTTGAACATACCTTTGTTTCTATTCAGTAAAAKAGTCTTTTACAATTTGAATAAGTTTAAAGGAGCTGCCAATTTTAATTCTTAATATTGRCAGTATTTATTTTCTACAAATAACCTCTGATTACTTTTAATGTGAATCTACTATTTCTTGACTGAAGGTTTAAATAAGTTTTAATCAGGAATAAAAATCAGTCAGAATCATTCAATTTCATTTTCCACAGTGCTGTGAAACCAACCATGCTACAATAACATCTAATATGGATTAGGTACACAGATATATTAATATATCAATTTATTGATATTATAGGTTGTCCTGATACATGCTGTTTAATCAACATGTCGAGCTTAGATGTTTGAACCCTTAGATCTGCCACTTGGAGGCCAGGAGAGTTTATTTATTTTAACTTTTATGAAGTTAAAGTTCTACACTTGAAGAATGCTGTTGACTTAAGCTCAGATGAAGTAAACAATTGGACTAACATGTTTTTTACAGTAGAATAAGTATTAAAGAAGATAGAARGACCAGAAGCTGTTGACTACACAAATAACAAAGTAATTTGGTATTTTGGTCTGCTTTTCCATGGGAAATTTTCTCACATTTGCCAAATTTGTAAGGACCACTTGCAGTCTTACCTTGCTGGCTATGAGGTAAAGCAGCTCCCCAAGTGCTGGTAGAAAACATTGCTTCAATTTGCTGTTTCTGAAGTTCTCTCTGATTAGTTCAGTTAAAAGTGTAATTGCCTAAATTAAAAAAAAAAAATCAATCAATAGAACAACACATGCAGTATTTTGTCAAAGCAAACATACCGCAAAAGGTAAAAAGCCTTACCTCAAATGCCATCTTACAGATACACTTTTCATTTATGCTAAAGAACCATTTTCAAGAGATTTAGTAAGCATTGAAAGACAAGAAAAAATAATTATTCCAAAATATTATATAGCCAATAGGGAGAAAAATGCAATAAGGAATTAGAAAAGGTGACAAATTATCAGCTATCTGTTCTCTCATTTCCCTCAGGACAATACAAATAGATCTGCCAGGAAAAATACCCRTTTACTTGCAGTTCCTGTCTTTTTGTCAGAAGATCTGAAAGTTCTCACCATGAGGTTACAAAATGAACAAACAACAAGAAACTTCTAATGATGTGTTTTGTGTAGATAYATCAAAGGATAAAAAGTATTAAAATTTTCTCTCCTGATCTCTTACATTTACAGGTGACTTACTCTGTAAGAACTGGACAAATAATTTTAGTTTTTAGTATTTCAGTAATTTCTATATGCAAAGCACAGATACATATGTGTATGTGCACACATGTGTGCATATACAAGTACATCTATGTGTGTGTCTTATTTATAGTGAGGAGGTGGAAGGAAATTACAAATTTTGATTCATCTTTTGCAGATAAACTTGTAAGAAATCACTTTCCCACACAGAAGTATTTGGCCATGAAACACTTTTTCTTCTCACCTTCCCTTGTTTTATTTCACCTTCTGACCTCTGAAGCTTCAAAATTCCAATCTTTTTACAGCAAAATCACATCAAAACTAGAAATGCAGTTTTGAAATCAAAGCAAAAAGATCGACTAAACAAACTGACTTTCTCCCCATTTTTTTACGTAGTGTTATGGTCATTAACTGTTTTCTTTAACTGCTTTCAGAGCATTTCTACAGATTTTATTCAGGAACTTTAATTAGCTGGCTATTCCAGAGAAAATATATCACTTTCATACTTCAGAAATAAATGAATCAGTATCTTTTAAAGCTTCTAATATGTCAGCTTGAGAAAGTGGTAGTCAAGTTGATTCTAGTGCAATTTTGCACTAAATGGTAAACACATAATGACAGCATTTTCTTCTTTATTAGATTTCTGTAGCTATAAAGAATTACTCTTGCTTTCATGATGAAATATATTTTGAGAACTATTTTGAATGCAGAATCAATACCACTAAAAGTACCATGTAACTGTGGCATTAACAGATCTTACACATACCCAGTTAACATCCCTCAACTTTGCCTCTTTAGACTGAGGGTAAACACACCATGACATAGTATTTAAACTATACAAAACTCATGAACTGTATGATAATATGATTTGCTGACAATATTTCCAGCACTAGCTAGGGACATCAAATCATTATGATGCCTAAGTTACACTTGCTTGTTTGCAGGCAGAAACTGAAGAAGATACAAATCAATTTGTACATCTGCTWTAAAGGATCAAGGGAGGTTGCTCAAAATTATCAGTGATGATAATTATTATTTCATTATTATTCATCATGATGAATCTCAATCAGCAGAAAACCCTGTGTTAACACTAATACTGGTTTGCACCTGCAAWACTTGTTTTCCAAAGCATGGTTAATATACTGGTAAATTTTAATGACATCTAARTACATTTATGTGTGCAGTCCTACAATTCTCTAAATTCTATGTTCTATTAAATAAAACCATGATTTAACCTTTGYGTATAGTAAATTACATATTCACTATATTCATTTGTAGTAAGTTCTGTTTGGCTGCCTTACCACTTAACTGAAGTTTGACAAAACAGTCATTAAATATACTGGGTARATTATCCGTCTTCTGTGTTTTCGGGTTTTTTTTTGTTATTGTTTGTCTGTCTTTACAATTAAGAATTTAGGATTTAAAATTAATGAAAGYCCAAGAACAATATTTCATATTGGTGAACAGAAATGATTGTTTCTCACYCTCCTTCAAGATTCTAGGACAAGCTATTATTTTTATTCTGAAGAGATTCTAATTATTGTTTTTATTCTAAAGCGATAAGGAAGTAATTMTTCTCATATTCCAATTCCTACTTTTTTCTTATATATGAATGAAAAAAGATGTAAAACTGAGTTAAYCAAGTTAAGTAGTTACCTTTCATGTGCACTAAAAAAAACCTGCCAAAAAGCTAGTTAACACTGCAATAAATTCAAGATTTTATTTGAAAAAAATTGCTTATTATTCAAGAGGGAAGCTGTGTCTGAAGAAATCTGAGCTATTAGTGACTGACTTTTGCTGAAATTGTTACATCTTTGCTGAAGAGAAACAGAGGCCACATGAAATATTACAGTTCTTTCCTTCATGTATTATAAYAAATTTGTCCATTAAGGGTTAATTTTAATAACTGTAAGAAGATCCACAACAAGAATGGAGTACTATGGGAGAAGGCACCAAACATTAAATAATTAGCACACATTACAGAGGATACACATAATCTCTTAAATACAAGTCTTTATTTACCACACTCAGCCAATGGCCTCGTTTTCTCTGCAGAGCACACAGAGTAGGGAATCGCCCTATGATTTCCCTCTCTTCACTGAACACAACTAAGTAATCAAATATTAGACAAGTGCAGGAAATGGAGCTCACAGAATATGTCACAAACTGAACTGGCAGAGTGTCTGTGCCAATAACCTGCTTAAGATCTGTCCYCTGCAATGGAAGATATGAAACAGGAAGTTCTAATTCATTGTCTGTATTATAAGTACAATCATACAGAAATATTGTTATGAAATACATTTAATATTATATAATATAAAGTGCTCATCATTTCACARACACATTTTAAATTATATAAAAGAAGGAAGACAAAMAGCTTCCTGTTCTTAACAGGACACTTCTAATCTTGACAGCAGTGATTTGCACAAGATGTAAAATATTCTTTCATACTTTCATAAGGAAAAATATAAGACTTGAAAAGAAAAATCTGCCTAGACCCTTTGATTCCATGTTAAAGGGTAATATAAATTTTAGGTAAAGAAAGTACCACACATTTTCCCACAGTGTGTGTGGGGAAATGCACAACAGAAAAATCAAATTTATTTTAACTACAGACTGACAAAGTCTCCTTCTTACCTATAGTACATTCTTTTTCTTCTCAGCCTGCCTACATTTTCCCTTTCATAGAARTAAACAGTAATGAACTGCAAGTCCTACACTGTCTGGTAAAAGCATCATAAATTTTATAAATTACCTACACCTTTTACACTAGCTGTCAAACTGAATAGATATAGTATAGTTACAAGAAGAGAAGAAAGAAGATTTGTATCTGGATAGRTAGTCATTGCCTTAATTTACAACAACAGTGTGTGGAGTTGATCTATTACCTGTGGCAGAACCTCAATCTATTTCAAGCTGTATCTAGAAGTTTCAAGAGTCCAGAAGTGAAAATTACAGCATATTCAAAAAAAGAAAGCATTTTATACCTTAAATTATAGAGTGGCAATGTACAGATTTACAATATTATTACATCTTTGATCTATTAGTRTGRCTGTCTGCAAGTATTAGTGGAAATYAAAATATATWTGTAATTCTGCAAACCCTTATAGTGATAAAAGCTGTCTGTGCCTCAAGCATAATGGAAATTGTTCTTTAGTTCATTTTTTTGTGCGTGCACACACATCATGTAATGTGGGCAAGTAATGGCAAAACAATCTGACTTTCCTCTGAGAAAAACTCACTAGGTTGAAAAAATATGCCATGGTTTTATTGCCACTAATCAGAAGAGAAACTAGAGTAATATTCATACCAAGTACTCATCTTTAAAAAGGTACATAAAAAAAACCAAACCAACAAACTACCCACTTTCTCTGAACATCTCAACTCAAACTAGGTCATGAAGCAAKGAGGAGTGAAGAGAAGTCTGACCATCGGATTATGGATGTTGCATTAATGCTATCCAGAAGGGGGAGGCGGGAGAAAATTAAAAACATATTGCAACTCCTTGAGAAATCCTTCAAGGAACAATATAAGATGGAGATGTAACATTTTTCCAGGTGCAATACAATGCCAAATTTATTCAATACGAAAACKCTCATCTTTTCAACTTTTCCATAGCTTTTGGAGGAAGAGGTCATAGTAGATGAGTAGCCAACCACATGTTATGAACTCAAGAGRAGGTTCAACTTGCTTTGGAATCAATGCAAGGTCCCAAAGGGATAAAATCAGAAACAAAGAGTAGAATTATAAATTAAATTATAAATCTGGTATGTTTACTAACAAATAAAAAAAACATGTAAAACTACTGTTAACAAACTTTGGAGTTTGTTTGTTTATTGGTTTTGATTTTTAAGGAAAAGAAAAAGTTATTTCTTCTCCTAATCTGTCMTGCCAGTTTTATCATTACATGAGTTCAGTTGCAGAAGTTCATGAATACATTTGATTTCCACCTCAGTCCTTAAGTTTTAAAAGCTTTTTAATGACAAGAATGACCAGGTAAAAATATTTATCTCTAACAGCAAAGAGAGCCTGTTTTCATTTTTACCAAGAGCACAGGAAGAAAATGTTCCTGCTAAGTTATTTTAACTACAGAAACAATATTCCACCTAGTTCACCTAGCCTGACACACCCCAAAATATCTCCAGTGTATATGACAAATATGACATATATACATATCACTTCCAGAGACATAGGTATTTATCTGCAAGGGTCCTAGGGGCACAGATCTTCATTATTCCAAAAATAACAGTCTTGTAGAAAAAAAATCAAAACCAACAGCAGTTTTACTATCACAAGAACTAAATTGAAGGCTATTGCAAAAAGATATACTGGCAGTACCACTGATATAATTTTAATAGAAAAATGTACTATTCCATCTCTCAAAGAAAATAGAGTAAATTTAACAGACYATGAAAACAGTGTCAATTAAATGTCTTTTAAAATTGGAGTCTTTGCTTCAGTCAGACAACTAATTTAAGAAAATTGCAAGAAGTGATTTAATCCTGCAATCAGCAATGTACATTTCCTCATTCCTAGTTGAGAAAAAATTTCCTTGTTTTCTACTACCAGCTTGTTTTGTACTTCAAACATAAAGCAATCCAAATTAATTGGATTGATAAAAATAATTTTTTGAGAGAGGAAAAAGGAGAATCTTCAATTACGATAAAAGGTCTTAATATTTGTTCYAACAATCCAGAACTGCCATGGTTGACATACGCACTGTTAATTTAATTATATTTCCATTTTCTGTTTATTAACTCAGAAGAACTTTTTGCAAACACACCCTGAGTTTCTGCTAATTTACTTGAGAAATGTCAATTTTTCATTTGTCTTCCTGCCACGTGCCCCAGGCAAGTATGTAAGTTATAATTCAGTGAACCAGGTTGCTGAAAATAAATTGAATAAATTTATTATAGAAGTTGAAAGTTTACTAGAAGTCACTCAAAAAACTTAAATGGAACCCCCTCTCACTGTTACCAAAGTATTAAATGACAATGCTGATTATGKCAGAAAGATAACTCTGAGGTTTTTAACARTTTACAAAATATGTGTGTATGTGAACATGTATAAATACTCATGCACACACTCTCCTACAGTTTCTATTTCCTGCCTATAGATGTTTTTTTATTCGGGTTTTGTTTTGTGTTGGGTTTTTTTTCCCACAGAATAGATGTCAAATCGAAACAAGAAAATGGCCCTTGAAGAAAACAAACAAGGATACACTAGAATTATGAYAATTTGGGAGCAGACTAAAAAAGTTATTTTACAATAGAATAACATTAAAACTAGATAGGTTTGGAATAAATGGCTGAATCAAACCATTTTTATTTTAAACTCACTAAAATATAGGTAGACATGGGAAGGACTAGAAACAGGAGTTATCAGAGAGGTAAGCTAGGAATATGACTAAAAATTGACATTTTGTATGAATTTGAATGACAACAAACTGTAGCCCTTGAACAATGTAGACACAATCAASTAGCTGGAGTACATGTAAGAGTTTACAGGTCATAAAACCGCACCTGTAACAATACAGCTGCTTTCCTCTGTGGYAAACAGCCACTAAATTGTACTTTAATAAAAAGTCAGAAATAAAAAGGCTCAAATTTTATGGAGTTTCAATTTGGATGAAAACAGAAATCGGTATTTCATCAGTTTGACAAAGGAATTAAAGCTCAGTATTATGGAGATACTCTGATATGCTGTCATTCTCCATGAGATATTTAGTTTATTAATTTGGCCATGGAATACATTAAACCAAAGGCTTTGCAAAGAAACTTGCAGTGTGAAGGCTGCAGCAGATCCTCTCAATTCTTTAAATATTCAGTAGAGCAGTAGACCCAGGTCTGTTAAAAAAACAGGCACAACTCCCTAGGCCACAGTGTGAAACTGATATTCCCAATGATCAGATTTGAAAGAGGTAAGGAYTASRTTTTGTCACAAAAAATGTCAGGCAKAGAMTGACTCCAGGGTGGTCTCCTTCCAGACAGAGCAAGACACTGCTCCCTGAAGCATGGAAGCACGCTATTAAATTGCTCTATCATCTCTCAGTAAAATAGTAGATTGGGTCTGAAATGTCACATCAGAGTGGCTACATTCTAGGTGGTAGAGGGTCCAGTATGTTCACAGAAAGGAAAGGACAACAGCTTCTGTTAATAAATACAATAAATTAGATATACATGGAAAGCAAGCCTTCCTAACTATGGAAGAATTTTTTTCCTGTAAGATGAAGAACAGAATCTTGGAAAGAATGGGGTTTTTTTTCACTGAATTTTAATAGCCACTTTCAAAATCTAAATACAAAAATAAAACTTTAAAGTTTAGGTGTTTTCCTAAGATAACTAGGAATAAATAAGAGAAAATTATGTTTCAGATTCATAAAAAGGCAAATCCATGGGGGGAAAATGATATTAAGTCAGGAAAAAAAATATGACCTATTAAAATCTTTTATTGAGCTGCACAATAGAAGAAATTGCACATAAAATGTCTTCATCTGCAGCTATACAAGAGATCAATTCCTTATTGTATGATAAGATCAGTATCATTTTTTCTAATCAATGCAATCTACTTCTTAAAAATACTTAACTGGAAATAGATCAACCRCAATTGAATTTACAGATATAAATATTCATTTATTCTAATTTTTTCTAATATGACCTACATATTCAAATACATGAGCAGAAGAAAGATAGTACACAGTTCCACACTTGTCTAATCTGTGAAACAGCAGTTTACTAGCATTTTATTTTGTGTTTTAGTGACCTCTGGTGGTTACATTCAAAGGAAATTGCTGTTCCTCAATTACCTAAATAATWTTTTTAAAAACCCAAAACATWAATTCTTCAAMAACCAACAAATTATAGGCTTTTTKACTTTAGCCTGTAAAATGAGGATGAARCTTCTTTTCCTTCCTAAAGCTTTTCTGCCTCTTCAGGGTTTAATGTTACTAGTATTTATAAAAACATTTTTACAACAACAAAAAATTAATGATATAGATTCAATCTCAAAGGTAGAGAAACTATCCTTAAATAAATKTCTAACTGGGTAGAAGGCAGTAGGGAACAGAAATAAAGAGTCAGCTTTTAATATGTAAGGACCAGCAGTGGCAACCTGCACAAGTCTCTACTAGGCGCTGTGGTTYTTTAAAAACACAAAAGAAATCACAAGTATCTGATAAGTGTGTAAAAAAAAACTGCACAAGGGCCATGACTGAGTGATAAAAACTAGAAAGAAAACTTGATATAAATAGCATAGTACGCATAAGTGGCAAAAGTAATTCCAGAATCATATCTTCACAAGCTCTCAACTGACTTTTCACACTTGGGGAAAAACTTTGGAGCTAAAGGAGATCAACTCTATTTAACAGGTCAAAAGATCAAACAGYAGTAGAAGTTACTAGGAATGGAAGAGGAAAGAAAATACAAAAATACTTTACCAATAGATAGATCTCCTATATCTTCAGACTGTAAGACCTGGATCTCAGACTGCCATTTTTAGATTATGCTGTTCTGAATAGCTACAGCTTGAATTAGACTGTTCCTAAATCACACTAGACACCAATAAACTTTACCTGGAGCATCAGATGGCTCATATAAATGGATAAATTACACCATTACACTTAATTCTGTATATAATGCTATGGAAAGGTTTGCTTTGTCGTGGTTTTTTTTTAAGCATCACACAACATAAAATAGCTGACAGTCAACAAGAATGTTCAACCAGTTCACAGGTTCCTCTGAAGGGAGCACAGAGGGGAATACAACTCTAGAAGAGAAATTCCTAAATTATTCCTTCCAACTTTTCCTATAAATGAACTATTAAGTTTTGTGTACTGCCTACACAAAGTTATTTGATTTTACATTATATATGCAAAAAAWAAATTTGAAGACATTAAAATATTATAATTCAATCTAGTATTCGATCTAATCTGTTTTTCCTCACTCTAATTTTGTGTAAGCACTAAAATATGTTTTAATTCAGAGATATTACTTTGAGAAAAAAATTGGAATTAATGTCATTAAATAAAGCACAGTAGATGCATTTTGAACTCAGACTTGTTAATCAGAACRAAATTATTATTTTCTCAATGAATGCATATAAAAACTAATTTTAGTTAATGAAAGAATGAGGTCAGAAAATTACAATGAAAGTTAATTTTCCTTTCTAGTCCTTCAGTTTAAATGTCACTGGTCTTGGACTTAACTTGGTTTTTAAAGTATATGGATACTTCWAAAGATGCTAAATTCCATTTGTGAATGACTTGTATGTCCAAATTTTTAAAAAAAAAGCCCTGGAAACATTTTGAACAAGATAATATTACAGTTCAATGTATAACTACTTCAATCTTTTGCTTTTACATACAAAAGCTGACTAGGATATGTGTTTTCTGATGGAAACTGGGAAGTTAGGGAAACTGTTGCTAAACATATTAGTGCTAACCACCTGAACAAACACCTGAAGCCAAAAGCCMTATGGACATCTCAAAATTACTTTTGAGTATTTTCACTGGAACTTTAAAAAGTTAAGTATCAGGAAAAAATCTGCCACACAAAAGAGAACAMTTAAATTAAGACCTGGAATTCAGTTGCCATGCAAGTCAATATTGAAAGATTTTGACCAAACTTGAATGACAGTAACTATAAGGATTTTTGCCTGAYTTTGTAACTTCACAAAACAAACAACAAAACCTATGCGAATGTTAAGCAACATAGCAAGATAATCACAATCATTTCTAATATTCATTAAGAAGAAACCAGAGGTACTCAAACCAGCAAAAACTTCCTCAGCTGCATTTCCAAAAAAAGTCAGGTATTAACCACTAACTGTTTCTTCCTACATGCAAGATGTGCACAACATATACAGGCAKATTTACAGCTTGTGTTTAGCAGTTGGGTCTCACATTCAAACACCCATTAAATTCAAGTTCTGCCTTCACCTCAAGAAGTAGAAAGGATGCCACATTCATACTTTAAACAGACATTAAATAGCACATTCTKCCAAGATTTTGCAATCCATGTGCATGTGTCACATGCAAGGAAAGGATGGTAAGACCATTTAATGTAATYAGTCTTCTGTTAAAGTCAACTACTGACCCTGTGATTTCAAACAAGGATTAAAAATACCTTTTTTCTCCAAATAAAATTCATTTTCTTTCGTTACATACATTCTTCAAGAACTGTGAGGAACCTCAAGTGAGTCCCATCTCCATAATTTTTTTAGAAAAAGGTATCTCTAGGAATCAATTGTACTATTTTTACACTAATTATAATTACATTTCAGGAAAACAGAATATGTCAAGTTTCTTTCTACACACACAAGAAGGACAGCAGTGACTACTTGATTTTATGAAAAGGAGAGAAAAATGCTAGTTTTATCACTGGTGGTCACAGGCTAGTAAAGATGRAAACTACAACTACATAGAATAATCTCCTAAATTTATACATTTAATTAATTGATTATGTTTGACTTTACAGAGTTAAAAATAAAGCAGGGTTCAAAACAAAAAAAAACTCTGAAAGCTTCTGATATAAATAGTAAAAGCATTAATAAAACTCCCTGCTTAAAAAAAAAAAAAAAAAAGTTACCTCAGAAACAGGTACATTTTCTTCAAGTTCAGTTGTGTGTAATGCCAGTAAACCAATCACTCGAGCAACATTAGCACGTCTGCAAATCAAATATTTTGTAGGTGCAGAAAATGTATTTACAAAATACTACAAAAACAAATACATCTTATTTATATTCTACACAAGTTGCTAAGGGSAGGAAAAATTTGATGTCCTATTTACAGCTCTTATTTTCTTCTTATTTCTATTTTCTTGGTATCAACAAGTTATTTCAGTGTTTCAGCTCAATTTGTCAGTAAATAGATGCATAAAGACATTTCTTTCCTCTAGCTCTGAAGAGTGAAGGTTCTTTAATTTGTTTGGATTACTAATAGTCACGCTCATATTCAGCTTTTTWGTAATACATAAAACCCCTACAGATAATTTAGACTTTTCAGTATAGCTGAAAAAAAAGAAACTAAATCTATATCAGCAAATCAATGTTAAATGTTCCATCAAAGGAAAAATTTGGAATAACAGACTCAACGTTTATGAAACAAACAACAGATGGCACTATCACATTGAAATATTCCTGACAGCTACTGAAAATAAAAAAGCTAACATTACAACTATTTTACTCTGTTGTGGTATGGAGTTGGTTTACTCAGTGATTTTAAGTAATTCTATTTCATACAYTAAGTTATATAATATCTAGGAAAAATTATAYATATTTTCTATAATCTTTGKTCCKGTAGAATACCRATATWCTAATTCAATGCTGAAAAAAAAAAAAAWTTATCCACCGACATAATGCCAGTCMGATACCACAGCACTCTGACAGGCTAAAACACTCCTTAAATAACCTGTTAACAAGYATSTTTAATAAAATTCAGTGACAATTCTGTATTCAAACATATTAATTTAAAATAGTTGTTACTTACATATCCCAGTTGGCGGCTGCACGCAACTGCTGTATCAATATGGGAAACTATAGTTTAGAGAAGATAAATAAACATCAGTGAATTTCAGTGGTATGATAGTTCCAAATGATAAACAAAAAACCAAAGTATCAGAAATTTCATTAAAATTTATTTGGATAGCATTTGTAAGAGTATTACCACAGACAAATGTGCAAACATTAATTAAAGAAATAAAAATAAAGTTTGAATGGAAAGTAGAAWTTTTTTCTATATTTTAGTCTTAAACTAAACTACTAAACATATATCAGCCATGTCAGAAATTTATTTTCATTCTGAATAATACTATTAAGAGAAAAAAAGTCTGATACTTTCAACTACAAGCTCAGAGATCATCAGAGAGTATTACAAAACAAATATTACATAATTTTGCAAATCTGTATCAAAATAGTTGGCAGATACTAGAATGATGAATGTTAACGTATGTAACCACCCATTTGAGGAGCAAACCGCATAATTACTAACTCATTTCTAAAATGCCAATTAATTGGCAATTCAGTTATTGGATCATTGTCCCCTTGCTCCAAATTCTGCAATGGAATACACCTTCCAGTAATTCTGTTCCTGGTTTTCACAAGAATGCTATGGCGTAAGACCTACCACTGCTTCTAACCTAAATGCTCTTCATCCAGCTCTTCTGGTAGTGCAATTTTTTTTTTTAGTATCTTATATCCAACAATATACATAGTTTTTACAATTATTACAAATGTAGGAGAGCAGAGCAGTTTACTTTCTGTTAAATAAAATGAAGAGTGCTCATCTCAGGTTAGCTTCTGTTATACCTTTATATAAGGGAGAAACAAGAAGTCTATTTCTCTCCTGCACATCCAAGACTTAATATATTAAACTACTACAGAGCATACTAGTAAAATTGCTTGACTAGTAGAAAATGGTTTTTGAAATGTGAAACACCAAAACAGACTCTTTAGAGAGCATGGTCACTCTTTGAAGCCCTGTTGACTCAAAGTTTTACTGCATGTTCTTTAGCAAGTTTACTTGCTGTTCTTTACAGGCATATGGCCAAATAGACTTAATTTAACAATTCATACTTGAACTCTTTATAAGTAATTATATTATTAATTTAATAATTAATTATATTATTATATTATTAATTTAATAATATCCTGTCACTTAATGATTTACAAAGACTAATTTTTCATCATATATTATTTTTCACTCTCTATGAAGGTTAGTTTTTAACCCTACTTTTTTCCTAATACAACAGAACTATGTAAATGTATCTGAAATCTAAGAGAAAGAATTAGTTTCCCTCAGYTCTTTTAAAAAACCTGACACAGAATTTAACATTTTTTTATTTAATTTAACATCATATTTTTGCCAGCACACCACTGATTTCTTCAAATATAACTAAGAAATTTTTGATACAATGGCAAATGTGTTAAGTATGTTGAATCCTTCGAAGTTTTATTATTTACCAGCTGAGAGCAAAGTAGCCTGCTTGCAGTCTCCTTGTGGACAGCCAAAGTACCCAGATAGTACAGTAAGTTTAATTTAGAACGTGCTACTCCTGTATTCTTCTCGCTGGAATCAAGCAGGGARCACACTCGTTTCAAGAAGTTATTCCAGTCCATGTCTTTCATAGATGACAACTTCTCAACTAACCATAAAAGGAAAATAAATAGTTACAGATGATGGATCTATGACGTTACTTTAACACACTACAAAGTAACATCAACATGAATAAGTAAGTTCCAATGTTTGTATCTATTTATAATTTTAGTACTTAAAATATTAATGAAGCAGGTTAGAATTTGGATTATAAAAATCAAAAAGGAAGTCAGAAGAGAAACAAAGGATAAATAGTCATAAACAGAAGCCTCAACACATTTTTGAAAGTGCAAACCWGCTAAGGCCTTTGACTTCATTAAAGGAAACATTTATTAGCATTATGTTTAGAAAAGGCAGCAGCTGTCCATCATTACTAATTCTTACTAAGTAAGTGCGGTTTCCTGAAAGGAAATTTGAGGTAAAACCTAACAAAAGTCATTGAACTCCCCTCACAATTAATAAACCAAAAACATGTATAATCACTCCACCCAGCTAAGCCTTAGCAAATCAGAACATGGATGACTTCAGAAGGAACACCAAAAAATCAAGTCACTTGGACCATTAACATATATCCTGTGGTTCAATTCATTGACCACTGCACACGAATCGAGATTTTTCAGACTTCCCCATCAAGCTCAACAGTTAATTTCAATCTAGCAGCCATACATTCCCTCAGTTTTGGTTATTTATTAATAATGTCTCTGCCATCCTGATATGCTCCAATATAGAATATTTAAAAGCATGCTTTCTGTCTTTTATGCCAATTTCACACTTAAGTAACAGCACGTTCTAATGCAGCATCAAATTCAGTACCTTCAAAACCAATCAGAAAGGTGTCCAGAAAAAAGCTACAACTCTGAAAGCCTTTCAACAACAAAAACCACTGTCCCTTATTAAATAAATACTGACCACAGTTAAGCATATCAGAACATCAGTGTGCTAACTACTCAAATGCAATATGAAATACAATATTCCCCTTAGGCAGTGGAATCTGATGCTTTTTTGATGAACCAAATTAAAAATATTTTCTGTTACAGTCTTGACTGGGAGATTGAGGGATGTTGTGTTCCTTTCCAACTATAATTCTTTTTCAACAAATTAGCTCTTCAAATGCATTTTTCAAAGAAAGAAAATATGAACTCTTATGCATAGAAAGAGGTTCTATGTGAATTGTAGAAGGACTACATTTCTGGCTGATATCCCTCTTCAAGCACAGCCCAGCATTCTCTTCAAAAAGACTAGCGAAAATATTCCAAGGGAAGAAATGTTACACTCATGACAATGAACAGACTTTAGTTTTCAGAAATGTTTCTAGACATTGAAAATTAACAACAAAAAGACAAACCCAAAAAAACTTTGTATTATCTTTTGGGACCTGAGTGCCACAACATTTCATGATTAAATAAWATTATTAATACTGGCAAGGCTGCCCAGTATTGTAGTTGATCAACATTGCACATTTTAAGAAACTGTTGCCACTTGTTCCCCTGCATTTGTGAAATTTTAATATATTTCGTTGAATACTTTAGTTTAAATCTGTCAGTTGGAAAAAATACACTGGTTTTCTCACACTAAAACACTGGTAACTGTCTCATGGCAGAAGTTTTTCAGCATGGGCTTTTGAGCATGTAACTCAAGGAGGCAGAAGAGAAAGGATTGTCATTTAACTGTTCATACTTGAAAAGGCAACTCAAAATTGGTCYAGCTAAAAACATTGCATTTACAACTTCAGCTTCAGAAAAATTAAGAGTTCTGAAACTGTGAGCATTTATAACCTACAAAGGAAGGGTAAAGGTCTTATGATAGCAAGTTACAGCAGCACATGGAGAACTTGTTAAAATCTTCAGCAGACCCATACCTGAATGTGCTGGTATATGTAAAGTTTTTGAGTCAAATCTAACTGGTACTTGCTTCATTATCTGGGAAAATAAACAAATACATTACAACCAGTTTTAACACATTTCTAGAAAATCTCTAAGCAGTTAAATGTGAGAACACAAAGATGTAAAATTTGTACAGGATGGGTGYACATACTATTAGTCATTACTGAGAAATTTTCCATTGTTTTCTACTATGCATTTCTTCCAAGCAACCCTATGTTTTTTATATACTTATATTGCTAGTATTTCCATTTAAGTGTTTTTTAAAATGGGATTAAAAAATTGCAGGATTTTTTCATTTTACATTTTTTTCTTGCTTGTATGCAGAAAAATACTTGCAGTTGATACTGCAAATACCAAAAGGAACTAAACAGTTGGCAGCTCACCGAAAGTTTTAGCAATTCATTTCCATACTGTAAATATATGTATGCACTAGACCATTCCAGTATAAAAAGGTCATATTATCAACAGATAATCATTCATAAGTTGTGGAGTTTTTTCCCTGCAAAAACATAATTTTCTGGTAGAACATGAAATTGGATGATTGCTCAGTAACTAAACATTTGAGTGTGATATTCAGTAAATAAAGATTTTTTTTAAAGGCAACTGTGTAGTGGAATTTAGCATTTGACAGATGAAGTCTAAGTGTAAGTAAAAAGCTATTTTCTAAAAGAAGTCTTAAATTACACAGATCCTCAGAACACAGGGAAATYTTACAATATAAGATGACATTTCAGCTTTTAAGATTCTGCCAGCACCTARTTAATCCGTTTCCAGGAGATCAAATTGCAAGCTCCTCTGATTTACCCGGTGTCAGTATCATCCTTTAGCCTGAAAAGCAGACTAAAGAGTCATCACCAAGCAGGCAGTGACTCTGATTACATGTCCCTGGAACTTWGTGGGCTATTTTGCATTCATTCTGAGTCTGACACTGCATGGTAAGGAGGTTAGTCTACATGTGCACATCAGTATGTGCACCAACCCCTAACCTCATCTCTTATACTTGTAAGAAGAGAAGCAGGTTTTGTGTCAAGAGTCCTGAGAAATTAACAGTGGTAGCATTCAAACACATAATTACGTTTGAAATTCTCCACTAGGAACAATATCTGTGACCCCAATTATATTAAAAGAATATTATTGGTAGTTACTTTTTCTAGCTGTATAAGATTTTTAGGTTTTGCAAGTGTTAAGAAATCCATTAAAATAGCAACTAAAATCTGTAAGACATTCAGCAACCAAAATCTGTAAGACATTCCTAATGACTTTAGATGCTCATTTCCAATGAAAAATGTTGCATTCTCCTTCTGCTATTTACTGAGTAAAGTTGCTAAGATTGCTTCATTTTTTCTAGCACAGAAACAAAAGGAAGTCGAAAGGGGCTCTTGCCTATCATCCCTTCTACCAATACTACAAATGGTATAAAATGCCTATAAATGCACATTACATTGTCATTGCAGAACATAGCTCTGATTCTTTTTTGGTTTTCTCTTTATTGTCAAACAAGCATCAGATCCCTGCTCAGGAGATTCATTACAAACTGTTAGCACATTAGAATCCATATGATGGAAATAGGATGGACATTTCTTGTAACCTCAGGTGTTCTTTTGGAGAAAAAAYAAATTCATATTTAATAGAAACATTATCACAGTTGGAGTCTAAAGAGTAACAAAAGTTATTCTGTARAAGTCTAACTCCTAATCTAGAAGGCTTCATAGATGGCTTTGTTTTGAGTATAACAAACTAAAGTTTTGTGTTCATTTAAGTAAGAGATATCAAAGCAAGTTATCAGAAAACAAATCTACAAAAGCATTGAACACAGCATTTAGTAGCTTTGATTGCTTGTAAGRTATTATTTAATACTATTATTCAATCCCAAAATAACTTGTTCCTCCAAATYAGTAACACAATAGGATTATAAAGACTGCCAAAAAATTGCATGAGGTCTTGCCAGATAACTGGGTGGAACTGCTCTAAAATAAGAACTATAAAATACAGGAAAGTAGTTTCACCCTGATTAAAAATGTATCTGCAAAAATAGCCTCCACAAGTTCCTGAATCTTATATTTTATTTTGCTATACCTTTGGATTGTCAATGATTGGTGTCACGATAAGATCAGATTCAGTGTAAATGAGCTCTTTCAATTTTGACTCCATATCTGGCCGACTTGAGCACATRTTTTCAGCCTAAAACAAGAACAASGTTTTCTTAAAAACTGTTTAGWATCAAAAAAGASTTAATTCATGKTTATTCATAAAATATTTCATTTCAACATTATACCACACAGTCTGGCCATGGAAACATATTCTAACTTGCTTTTTATTTATGTAATAGCAGATAGGACCAAATAAAAATTATGGTAAGAGAAATATATTGGAAGAAAAAGCAATGGATCAAAATAKAGACTGAGAAGAAAGAAGATAACATCTCTTCTATGCACAGGGGCAAAAACGGATACTAAGAATCTTTCTTAACTCCTACATCCTGCAAATATTTTTTTTCGAACAACTTGCACACTGTTAATTATGGAAGGATGCAAAAGAAAGTTGACTTTGCCACAGACTTCAGGTTAATATTCTAACTATAGAGATATCGACATCCTTAAATATAAACTTTCTACTCACTTTTTTCAAGCACGAATTTTCTTTTGAAGAATTTTTGACTGGAGCAGTAGTAGCATCATGTACTTCTACTGCAGAGTTAGTTCTAGGGGTGGGACGAGAACTTCAGCAAAAGTRAGAAAAAAATTGTTAAAAACCAATAAAGACTGCAGATCAAGTTTCCTTGCAAAATACTTTTTGTTGCTCTTTTGAAACTTTCATGCCTTACAGTAAATTTTCAAATTTACTAATTTGAATTACACTATTTACTAATCTAAATTACACTACGCCTGATCCATCAACTAAACACGTATTTTCTTTATTTAAATGTGTTCTGACAAGGTTAGGGTTAGTTTGCCAGTTGGAAATGGGAAGATGGTACTTTGTTGCAATTTTTAAATGAATGTAATTTGATTATTTTCTCAGCCATAATATATCTACAAACTGGGTACTAACCCATAATTATCTTAACTCCTAACAAAAAAATAGATGAAAAGAATTAACTTGACAAAAAACTGAAATTTATTTTATCTTATTATCTTATGTCTTGGCTAAGTAATAAGAATTAAAAACTTCTAATTTTTGTGGATCAAAATTTGGATTTTGGATTCAAATTTTTTGAACTGGATTTACCTTTTACTTTTTTTTTTTTAATCCTATCTGCTAATTGGAAAATGAAGAAAGAAGAGACCAGAATACTGCCAAGCTGCAATTGTCGTAAATCTGCGAGTGAAGTTGGGGTTTATAGTGCACATTAATTTAAATTAAAGCATTTAAAATCAACTTTAGAATTATTATTATTTGCAGGCCAGGAAACTAGTWAAATCAACGATTTTGAATGAACATATTTTCTTGATTAGCAGATAGTAATAGACATATTTAGTTGCAAATCTGATTCCTTTATTAGAAAAAAACAACTAAATTAAAAATACAAACACTAAACAAAATTAAAGACACCCAGGAAATCAGTAAACAAATGACTAACAAAACTKTTCCCATCTTCCATCTATTTTCAACAAAATTTAAATTTAAGGGATACAATGAAGGAATGTCAAAATATTACCTACATTAAAATACATGATATATCCTAATTCTTATGCTAAAAAAAAATGTATCAGGATCTGCTTGGAATTTTAATTCCTAAACTAAAAAAAAGTATGGTTTCTAGCTGGAGGCTGGACAAATTATTCTRARTTGCCACATGGTTCAAAACATGTAGATTTGTTAATTATTTTTAAATTAATTCAACTAATATGGTTTTATATATGTTTGAGATCCAGAAAATAGTACCTATTTTTTCAGTTGCCAGACGGCTTCTCAGTTTAAAATAAGACAAGAGATTGTTGAATTAAACWAGTTAAAATGAATGAGATCTATTCTGTTTGTCCAAGTAGAAGAAGCCACTGCTGTTAAAAGCCAATTAACACCTCCAGCAGCTAAGTGAGTTGTGGTGCCAAGTGCCAGGTCAGCAAGCTCCTCTCACTTCAGTGTTTTATTACTTTACTAGACATCACWTAGACTGCTTTCAGAAGTTATATCATTGAAGCAAAGAGAATTTCAGAACAGATTTTTTTTTTGGTTATATTACATTTCAAATTTTCTATTTCAATAAATGTACTTATAAATAAATTATGTTGCTAGAAGTATTATTTGGATTACATGTTATACAGTTTTTAATATCATTGCAGCCTYTCTTTTCAGCAGATTGCCAAAGCAAATGTTACTTGAAACTACTAATAATATGTGTTTAGCTGTGACAATAAGTTATAAGTGAGATAAGTAATACTTCATTAAAACCAACTGAAATAACTTTCGTACACAGTATAGGGCACAAAAGTCCTATTTCAGGTTATGCAAGAACCTTAAAAAAGTATTTTCAAACTGGAATATTTCTGTTTGATGTTGATAAGAAAAGTATTTCACTAGACAATCTTCTTGGCTTGATAGCTAGTACAAAGTTTCACAATCAGGCCTCAACTAAAACAAAGCACCAGTCATTATTTTTTTTATTTAATACCCATGTGGTACTTAATGGACTGTTACCAATAGCTTGTAATGAAAAGCTGCAGGCAGATCTTATTCTGAATGCTTATTCTTATGTATTAAAGCAATCATACTCCAAGCATGTTCTTATATATATACATTATATATATAAACATATAAATATATATATGTAAGAAAAAAAATTTAAATAGTTTTTTCTTTTTAGACAGCTAAGAAATCAAAAGTTTACTTTCAAAAATGAGAATAATAAAATCATATAAACTTTAACTACACACACTGCTTTCATAACTCTTCAAATGTATTTTAATATTTAGTAACTGGTAATAGAAAATTCAAAAGGAGACACAGACATAATGTTACAGACAGAATAATAAAATGTTTGAAGAGACAATGGGGGGGGAAAATTGCAACACCAAACATACAGGATTTCAAGGTGGTTTTCATACCTGAGAAGAAATATGGATTCATTTGATTCACCATCAACTACACTTTTGGGACGCAACTCAGTCTGAGTTTCTACYGAAAAGAGAACATGAACTTGCATTYAGAGGTTAAAATCAAATAAAATATAGGGAATAAGCATGTTAGTAGGATTGATAAAATAAAGTAACATAATGAGCAATATTACCTATTTTGAAAGAACTGCTTGGTGGTTTAAGACATGCTCTGGAGGATGACAGGTTATCTAGATTTTTATGAGCATCCACTGACTCTTTGGCACTCCAAGAAACTGATGACTCTGTGTCTTCCCTGCTGTTTAATAAATTATATTAATTACAGATTTAAAAGAAAAGGGATCATATCCATTATCTGTTGCAATTGTTAGCACACAGTTTAGCTATCATTCTCTAGAACGACATACTCTTGAAATATGTGCTGCACATAATTTTAATATTGGTAATGGCAATGATGAAACATAAGTTTACACCAAATGACTTGGAGAACATTAAAAATTCTCAYTATCATTAGAACTTAAAAGAAAGACATTAGAAAAGTTAAATTATTTCTCCATAATACAAGGGATACTAAAGAAATATTAAAAGCATTACAGACATTTTAATCTTCACARGAAAAAGCCACAACAAACCTATCCCTAATAATGAAGCCTGCAGCCTAGATCAAAACTACTTTTTTTGTGTGTGTAATGATTTACATGTCACATTTAAATGCAATTTTATTGATTTTTGGTTGTTTGGGGTTTCTTTAACATGTCCTTATATTATTCACATGGAACTGGGTCATAAAACCTTCATGAAGGCTCTCCAGGATATCAAATATTAATCCAACCCACACTGTAAAGAAAATAGATACATGAGCCTCACAGTTGGAAAGAGGGAGTATTGAGCTTTCTTTACATCTCAAGCCAATGTTTTACATTTGTCGATTAGTCAATTAGTGCATACATCAGCAGATATTTCAGAGGCATTAGAAAAACCTCAAGAGTATGGCCAGATAGCCCAGTATTTTGTAGGAGATTAAGATTCCTCACGTTCTCTGAAAATTCCCCAAAATAAGCACTATCAGGATGTTGACATAAGTCTTGCTAAAATCTTGAATAAAATCTTAATTCACAGTATAAACTTTTAATATTAGTTTCTTATTGCAGGTGAAAGCAGTCATAAAATTAAAGACAAATAGCTGTATCTCAAACTATAATAAACATTAATAACAAAAATACTGCAGCATTGGTATCAGAAATAGGTATTAAACAACATGAGAGAAAATTTTAAAGTAGATATAACAAAAAACATTCAGCATCCTACAATTATTTTGACATTAGTTCCCTAGATTGGAACCTGAAGTATCTTCCAAATATTTAGAACAAAACAATGTAAAACATCCTAATTCAAAATTAGAAACACAAAAACCAGCRGGGTAACAAGAGTTTAGAAGAAGCCTAACTTTTTAATACATAGAAACAACTTTCACCAAAGGTTTGTGCCTTTCTGCATATGTAGCAGTGGTATTACAAATTTAGAAAAAAAGCCCTACTATTTAGATTAATGCATTATGTCATAAGCAAAGAATATGGGTCAGCTGCATTTGCAAGATTATAAGCTGAASCAGAGCTCTAAGATGCTGCACTGATAGGCTTTGTGATGCTCTAAGCTTAACGTATAAACACAAACAAAAAAAATCACTAAAGATAAAACTGACCCGTATTTATAAGATTCTAAAATTTTTTAAAGCTTTTGTAAGTCAGATTCATACAACAGTATTATATAACATATAAACAAATAAATAAAAATGAGAGCATTTAGATCAGAAGGGAATTTTAACGCATTTCATAGCCAGCAGGAAGGAGTCTGTTGAAAGTGAATGGACAGTGAAACACACTAACAGGAAAATACAATTCCTAAACATTCAAAACCATGCACTGAACATTATAAAACTCCATTCATTAATACATGAAAATTCTAAGGAAAGTTCAAAATTTATAAAATTTATAGACAAGCATAATAAAATATTTTTTATCTGTGTTTATATTTATTAAAAAGAAATCCTCTTGGAACATTCAGTACCTCGAGCTTGTGCCCTGTCTGTCTGCAGAATCACCACCACAATGGCTAAGGGATCCTTTCCAGAATGGATGCCGCAATAGGTCTGCCCAATTCAGCCTTTTGAAAAGCAGCAAACAGTAAGAGCAGTGGCTAAGTACAGCTCCACAGAGACATCCCAGTCTATRTTTTGAACCCAGTAAAACTACAGAGCAATTAATCCTGTTGTCTGCTTTTATTTGAACAAGTAAATTTTCTTACAGGACAAACTTTTTGCCTTAAATCAGAATAGAAAATTCACATAACAGAGGTATGAGAATAAGAATGAAGGAAACTGCAGAGTCAATCCCACATGTAAATTATCTGACATACCCTATAAATTATAGCCTTAAATTATTTAACAATGTAACTCTATCAGGTGTAAGTCAAAGCCCAATAAAATGCATGCACCCATTGCTCTGRGAAAGCAAAGCTATCCAATTCTAAACTGCCTATCATTTTATTACAAAGGTATCTTTTTAGCACCACGGACAAAAATTAAAAAAAAAAAGATGCACTTAATAAAAACTTTAACTCCATATACTGTCATATAAGAAAAAGCACAGTTTGCTCTTCTATATGAGGAATGGSTTTTTTTTTTTTTTTGCATTCTTTGTTGTCTACAAAATACTATACATACAGTATCACAGTAATTATTTTCTTGAGAGGTGACAACATAAACAGCTGTCGTGGATTGGGCAGTTTACCTTTTCTGAGGATCCTTCTGAAGTAACCCATCAAGCAAACTGATGAACTCAGCAGAAGGTTTGTGAAAAGAAGAATCTGTAAAAAGAAGCACTTAAGATCAGTATTGGACAGCAAAAACAAACATCACCCAATGTAAACCACGCTATTACTTACAGATCATGCTAAAAAATTTTCTTTATAGTAATTTCATCTGAAAAAAACCTCAATGTATAAAGAATCTTTCAAAGAATCCTCAAAAAAAGCCCCAAAACAAAAAAAAAAACTCCTAATGCTTGGTCATCAAACCAATTAAATTGTTCGTAACATTTTTTTTTAGAAAGCACCCTCCAAATATCMGATAGCCATTAGGAAGAAATTAAGTGGAGCAAAAATCTGCTTCAGTTGAAAAAGAGCCACTAATGTATAAGGATCTCTGCGAAGAACACCGATGCCCAGAATGACCAAGATCAAAAATTCAATCCCAGTAGGTAGATTTAGCGTTAACAATTAAAAGCAAATTATAACTGCCTCTGTCAAAAGGGAAACAAGTATTCATCACTACAGGGAATTACCACAGGAAGGCATTGTTAACATCCACTTCAGACAACTGATTCCTGCAATCAACCTCAGAAGAAAAAGGGCAAAACAAAACTTCAACTTTGTAAGTATTACTGTGATTTGATCCATTAAAGAATAACAGAATCCTACCCTCTGGTCCTAGTCGCAATGGATCTTCAGATAAAATCTTTTCAATTAATTCAGAACGGCTTTCTGAGAAGAATGGTGGTTTTCCTAAAAACAGAAATGTTTCACMGATTAGGCAAACTCCAAAATGATTGTAAGGTGCAATGATTTATCATTTTCCTAAGGAAGAATCCAAAGAAGTAAACAACCTTGGCTCGAGTAGTATTAATCAATTTYCTTGGCAATTTAATTTCAAAACCTTGGATTAAATTCTTTTATCATGAACAGAAAAGGCACCAAAGATGGCTTGATAGAGGTGACCACAGCAGCCCTGTATGAATCAGCAATGAGACAACAGGAAAAGGCAGAAATCTCAGTATCTGTKTTACTGTGTTGATGCAACAGATCAGCATTTTGTTTACGGTTTAAGAAGGTTACAGTGTAATTCTCTTCTGTGATGAAGCTTCYTTCCAGCTGCAGCTAATGGATACCTTATCTGCAGGGAAACAAATTACTCTAGCTTTACAATAATGAGGCAGTTTTCTCTTTCAAAGGTTAAAATACTGCACACAGAGTTAAATAATAAGGAGATTAAAAACATTACACTGTCAGAATTCAAGGGGTGCCATAATTTTAAATCATAGTACTTAAACCTTACATGTTGGTTGCTATTGTTTTCAAAAGGACCACTTAACAGTATTGTTTCACCAGATTATTGCAGAAAAGACACCTTTTTTGACTTTTAAGCACAGTCAGTATGTTCTTCAAGAAATCTTCAAAACCTGTCTCAAGTTTTTCAATGTCCTAACTTCTCAAGAAAATTAATAAGAATTTACTCTGGGATTATGACCTATGTTTCCATTATCACAGATAATAAATATATATACAAACTTACAACCTGAGAACATTTCATAAAGTAAACATCCCAGGGACCACAGATCACTGGATTTGCAGAAGTTGTCTCCCTTTATAACTTCAGGAGCTGTGTAGACTGGAAAGCCTACAAAATACAGTATGTATAATTAATGCACTTGAATTATTCACTCAGCATTCATGCTTTTCAACATTTCACACTTTGCCTCCAAACTTCAGTGAGTTAGAGGCAATCTTCACTTGACATGTAAGAAAACTGAAACAGCAAATGYAAATAGTTTCAAAGGAACTTCTCTCCTATACTTTGACTGGATTATTTAGGATTGTATATGCTACTTTGTTTATTTCACTTCTRTTAACCAAACTGACTTGTGCTGCACTTTTCAAAAACAGTGATTAATGCAAAGAATGTTTTAATTTGCTTTAACAGCTTTCARAACCAAGCAATTTGGGCAGAATGGTAAACCATTCTCATGTGAGGAAAAGAAATAATTATGTTATATCAGATTTGGGGTTTCTTTTTTTTTTTAAAGCTGTCCCAAGAAACGAACTTTCACAGACTTAGAAAGCTCTACTACAAAAAACAGGGTAGCTAGCCAAAGAAATCACTGATCTAAATGATTATGGCACTTTTCCCATTAAAACACTATGGAAACATCACATACCAAATTATAGCATCTTATTCCCAAATCTTTTGTGTTTGATATAGGAAAGAAATACAGTTTCTATTTCTACAGTAGTTTCCATCAGTTCTCAAAAATCTCTAAAACAATTACACGAACTCAGTAAAAATGTCAATTCCTTTTAAAGTTTATTTTGGATTCTTTTGTTATTTAAAAAAAATTTTATGTGACTAAAGGTCATTACCATACATATCAAAACAGCTGTTCTGAAGAGCAACAGGAAAGAGATTAGATTTGTATTTCTTCCTGAATAAAGACCTGATCTTCCAGTATGGACTTTCAGAAGGAGACAGTGAGGAAAATGTTCTTTGTTCTCATAAAATATTAGCAAGAATTCCATTGTTTCTGATCAAAGTAACTGATACAAGAGACATCATTATCTTGGAAAGTGAGGTCTGTGAGMTATTCCAAGATAACGACTAATAAAAGATTCAGAAGATTAAAAACAATTTCCTGAATTGTTCTAAGTCAATGAAAAAATAACATAGTATGTGCAATCTATTGCATTTGTATMGATCTGCCTGTTAAAACTGAAGCACAATGACCTGTAATTTTAAATGAAATTATCATTCAAGGTAGTGAAACAGTTGACCTCGAATGAGAAATAACTTAAGCCATGTGCATCARAAAGGACAATGAAAGTACAGCAGTGCAGCTGCTGTCCCCAATGAAAGAAGCAGTAGCTCCATGTAGTACTTCCCAACTTTTCTGTGTATATTTAACACTAACTTAAAGGAACTTAGTTCCAAACCTTACAGAGAGCATCTGCAACACAGACTTTTAAAAAGTCCATAATTCCATAGCTCAAACT
This sequence comes from Malurus melanocephalus, assembly GCF_030028575.1. Taxonomy (NCBI): domain Eukaryota; kingdom Metazoa; phylum Chordata; class Aves; order Passeriformes; family Maluridae; genus Malurus; species Malurus melanocephalus. The sequence goes on along the minus strand of NW_026623721.1, from coordinate 344,426 downwards.
TTTCAAAGACAAAACAGGATTAATTCTAAATAATTTTTCTTTACCATAATCATTGATTTTTCAACTTCCATTCTGCCTCATTGGTGTAAGTTAGCTCTGGCTACTAAAAATCTCATACCTCGAACTATATTTTTAAAGAATCTTTGTGGAGTGTTTTCATTAGTATCTTCGCCTTCTTCAGCTACAGCTAAAGCAAAAAATTCTTCCAAGTTTTCACCATCCACTTTAGCCCAGCAAAAGCTACTGAATTTCAAAGTGCCAGACCCTTCCAGTAGAATCTATTAAAACAAACAAAATCCAATATGCTAGTATCATATACTAAAACTGATGACTGCTGAAATTTCCAATATGAAGTATGAAATTGTAATTATTTTTATAATAAATTATCTCAAACCATTTTTTACATAGAGATGATCGCTATAACCAAAAACACTAAAGTTTTTCTTTTAAGTCAATGCCAATACTGTCTTTTTTCTTATAATCAAAAGTATCCCAACAGAACTCTTAAGAGGTTCAATGTACACATTTGCTTACTCATTATTAAATCTAAATAAACAATGCTACTAGGGAAAAGAAAGCAGAGCAAAACTGCACAGGAAAGTAAAAGTCTAGTAAAACCAAACATAGCTTCAACTGAGAAAAAAAAAACAAACCAAATTTTTCTAATTTTATTTAGCAGAAATTTCCACAGATTTTGTCCAATGATGATGACAGTTTTCTCTGGTCAATCACTGCATATTCTTGCAATTAAAAACTTCATAATCCCAAAAACCTTGTTAGGAGAAATAGASCATTCTGCCAGAAACAGGGAATAGGGCACAGAGGCAGCCTTAACTTCAGCATTTTACTTTCTGTTCAAATGAGCACTTTACAGCAACATTCTTCTTTAGAAGACTACTGAGTCATCTACATTATGTTTTATTTAGTTTTTAGTGCTTTTGGGTCCACAGATAACAGGAAATTAGTAGACTTGTGGAAACTTTTACTCAAGATTCAGAGAATGGCAACTTGATCACTTACAGATCAAGGTCCAAAAAAATCACTGTTAAGCAAAAATTTTTTGTTATAGGCATATTCTGCTGACTGCATGAATTAAAAACAATTACAGGCTTTGGCCAACCTCTACATAAATTACACATGCACATATACAATGAGAAACTACACAGACAGAAACTAAACAGGAGAAAAGATTTGTATTTTTGTACAGGAATAAGATGATCATTTACGTGGCATCTGCAAACAAGAGAACTTCAAACAAAGAAACTTCTGCTAACTTTACTCCCTCATGAGCATTTTCCATGACTGCAAARTATTTTGCAGCATGATAGAATAGCAACAAATTTACATGYCYAAGGACAGAGAACTAAAATCCTTCWTTMAATTAAACCAGYACACCATATCAAAAAGAATATATCACATTGTATCAGACATACACCAAGGAAAGAAATCAATTACATCATAAAATATTCAAGCTACAGACTTGTCTCTGATTGTCTTCACATATATTATAAAACTCAACTGACCTCCCAACTGAGGTAAGATTCTTCCAAACAGTAAAATACAACTAATAAAATAAATGCTGATGGTATGGAAAGTAACATCCAGTGTCCCTACAGATAATATCCCTCCTCACCTTTCCAGGTGTCAATTCACAATAGATAATTCCATGCTTATGAATGTGGTATAAACCAGTAACCAGCTCAACACCAAATTCTCTCACCACTTCTTCTGGTAGACGTTTGTCCTGAGCAATGACAGATTCCAGAGAACCACCTAAAATACACATAATCAGCAAATGTGTATAAAGATGTCATACAAGTAAATACCGATTACATAAACTTCTTCAAAAGATGTCAATGAAATCTCATTACAAGTAGATATTAAACACATTTCTTTTTATCTAATACTTAAAATATCCAAGATGTACACAAAACTATTTTCAATACTGTAACAAAATTTTGTCTGGAATTAAATWGAGTGCATGACTTCAAAATTACTTCAATATTATTTTACAATGGAAACAGGAGAAAAAATAAATCCAGAAACTGTGTCACTTCAYAGTGTAATAGTACCCATGCTTTTATTAAAATTCCTTCACCAGATTCCTGCTGCGTAAGTTAAAAGAATAAATAATACCAACACCAGGCTATCAACTTCTGTGAACAATTGCTAAAGCTAAGGGCAGGGAACTTTCCACTGTTGAATTCAGAAACAACAGAAATAGTAAAACAGTCATAGCCTAAAGTTCTGAGGTCAACAATGTCCAAAAGGTAAATTATTTTGTTGAATTTCACATTATAGGTTTCTCACACAAAGCCCAGCTTAGGATTATGTCTTAATCACAGCTCTCTGGACTTCTTATCCTAACATGAGATCCTCCTCTGTCCTTCCAAAATCACCAGTCTTCTTCTTTATTAAGTTCCAACTAACCCTTCCTTTGTTTCTGATCAGATTACCCTTACAAAGTCTTCCAAATATCCCTCACATATATCCTCTACCACCTCTATTCTTTACTGGGCTTTACACTCACTCTCTATGCGCCTCCCTGCTGGTTGTTACCATTTCTGTGTCCTTACAAAAACTTTCCTTCTACCACCACCACCTACTTCGTCATTTTCCACTGATTCTCAGGTATGTCATCAGACTCAAYGCATTTGAATCCTTCCTAAATATTMATGGGACTTGGMTTTCTTCTAATCTCATTTCCCACAAGTTCATCGCTCATTCTTTTTCCTCCTTCCTGTCTCAGTCCCCTGAACTCCACATTTCCATCTCAGCCAAAATAATTTATTTCAGCCCCATTTGATCATTTATTAATCCTGCACCAAATCTGTTTGCCTGAGACAACAGTCTGTATGTCAGGTTTCCTGGGTTATCTGTTTTTTTATATCCTACATGATAAAAAAAAAAAAAAGACATAAATTTAAGATCCTGAGGGAAAGAGGCATTAGGAAAGCTTTCCATAGAAAAGAATACTAGATCTKTTATTCCAAATCACATAGTAGATTTTCCTGAACTTTTTTTCCTTTGATCAGTCATTTCTTTCAGAAGGTCTGTCATTACAGTAATCTCACAATTATTCAATGGTACTGAATCTTAAAATTATYTTATTTCTAAGCCTTTTTATGCTGGTTAGTAAATCAGTCATTCCTTTAAAACTAAGCTCATATGACAGAGCTATAGTAAAGAATTTTCCATCATGTTAAATTACTATTTCTTAAAATGCAATTTAGAGAACTACATATAGAATAATTCCATAATATGGCCAAAMACACAAAGAAAAAAATAGTGAAACCAGCAACACAGAAATATTCTCCATCTGATAACAGAAACTAACTTGGAGACAAGTGAGAGAAATCTTCCATATTTCAAAAGCAGTTTTCAAGTTTCAACAAAATTAATAAGAAATCCATGCCTTATTTTATGTGTAAGCTAACTCCAAGACACTTGCCTTGCAGTAAACTATGATACTGCAAGGTAAAACACCTGAAAATTGTTTCATAAGAAAAAGCTGCCCCCCTAGCAACATAAGTATGTGCCCCTAAGTTAGTCTAAGCAAATAGATCAAAGCCTCCATACGAGCCATTAACTTCACTTTTAATCACTGAGAGAATGACCTGACTTTTTTTCTCAGAATTTAAAAATTCTCTTATTCAGTAATTTTTCAAACAGAATTCTGAATAAATAAAAAGGTTGGGCGTAATATGGAGTTTTACTATCAAACAAACTCCAGATGCGAAAATCTTAACACGCTTCACTTGCATATCAGCTTTTTCTTTCCTTTCCATGTGGAGGAAAGCATACTGTCAGAAGTTTACAACATGCAGTCATCACAATTAAAGAAAGCTTTAAAAGATTCCTTCAATAGTTCAATAATAACTTACCAAAACTAAGTGAATCTTTTAATGCAGTTTTGGGTTCCTAAAGTTCTCAAATTATGTTTTTAACATATGGAAGTAAAAATACTYGCACTGAATAGGAAAAAAAATTAAATATAATTTACTTTAGCTGCTGAATTGACGTTTGATTAAAAATTAATTTGAACAATATTAAGGCATTAGTACATTTTAAGTTGATTTGCTCCATGATGTCTTTTAAAAGAGAACAGCAAAGCTGTCAGTCCTTAGAAAGCTTCTCCAATAATTTTTATTTAGCTACCCTCTGACTATTCACAATTGGCTTTTCTGTTCCCTGACTGGCCATCTCTCTTCAGCTCTTGAAAACCAACTAACTTTTCAAAGATGCACACAGTGAAGCAGAGGAGAAAWGTGATTTCAATTGATTTTTAAAAAYGTTATCAARAGCAAAAAAAAGGAGCACTTTTATATAYAAACAGGATTCTCAAGTTAATAATCAGAAAATTATGCTTTTTCAGATATCTAAGCATATGTTGTAAAGATGTAAGAAATCTCTTCTAAATATCCATTCTATAAATGTTTACCTGCTGCAGACAAGAAAACTCTTATAGAGTGAGTGATAGGYCTTTGCTCACTTTTGCTCTCTCTGAAGAGCACTCTGGGAAACACAGCTAACACGCAGGCAAAAACAAGTTACATAGCCAGAAAACAAGTTATATAAGCACCTGTGTGTGGACAAAGATCAGGATCCTCTTTGGTCACAAGAACGCGTGGACACTGCATGAGAGGTGATGGGAAGTGGCCTGCAGCCAATGAGTGATTGCTTAAATTAACAAGAATGTAAACTGATAAAGGCTTACAACATAAGAAGGCCTGGTTTTTTGCAATAAAGTGATTTMTTTTTTCACCTGCCTGGGAGGTCCATATTGTTTCACATTGTTACATTTACCTTTTCATCTTATCTTACCTGTGCATAATTCCACTACAAGCCAGAGATTGTTGCTTGTTTCATACCATTCATAAAATGTCATTATATTCTTATGGGCAAGTCCCTGAGTCAGACGAACCTAGAAGGAAATTTTTACATACTTAAGTGGGAAAAGACATAAATATATATATATATATATATATATATATATGGACTTCAGGCACGGGAATAAGAAACAATATAATCTGCTCTAGATTAGCTACTTGTTCTCTCGCCTTTTCTAGTGCACTAACATTATTACTCAAATATTTTAGTTTTACATGTATATCGAGAAAACATAAGTTTCCCCACAGATTCTGCCCAACTCACCTGTTTTTAAAATATGGGGAAAAAAGGAAGTTTTCCAACTCAAAATTTTAAATATTATTAACCTTCCTGCACCACTGAAGCAATAAAAAAATGGAAATCAGAATTTGGAGTCAAACTTGCACTCCTGYTTTGTTTTCTTTTAATGGGAACACAAATAATACAGAAAGAGGAAGTAAAAAGAAACTTTTCCATCATTCTTAATCTTATGAGRCAAGGGAAACCATTCAAAAGACCCTGCAAATCTGTATTTCTACAATATCTACATAGTCTAATCTCTACAGAAGCCTGTATTTCTTGCTAGAGTAGTATGTAAGGTAGCYCCAAGTGGTTTGTAAGACTAATACACTTCTAAGAACAAAAAGCTCCGAGAAGCGATCTTTGCAAGGAGACGGAAAATGGAACTGTATCGGGTTTGCATGACAAGGCTTCAGTAACCAGCAGGGTGATCTTCTGTGAGAAGCTTCTGGAAACTTCCCCTGTCTCTGACAAAGCCAATCCCAGCCAGCTTCAAGATGAACCCACTGCTGGCCAATGCCAAGCCCATCAGTGATGGTGGCAACACCTYCAGGAAAGCATTTTAAAAGTGGGGMAAACACTCCTGCACAACTGCAACAGGGGAGAGGAGGGAGAACATGTGACAGAAACAACTCTGCAGACACCAAGCTCAGTGCATAAGGARGGGCAGCAGGAGCCCCAGGAGCTGGAGCAGAGATTTCCCTGCAGCCCATGGTGAAGAGCACAGTGAGGCAAGGCTGCMCCTCTGCAGCCCRTGGAGGCCCAAGGTGGAGSAGCAATCCAGCAGCCTGTGGCAGACCCCACACCAGAGCAGCTGGAAACCCAAAGGAGGCTGTGACTCTGTGGGAAGTCTGTGCCGGAGCAGGCTCCTGGCAGGACCTGCAGACACATGGAAAGAGGATCCCATGCCAGTTTGCAGGCAGGACATATAACCCAGTGGGAACTCATACCAGAACAGATTGTTTCTGAGGGACTGCATCCCATGGAAAGGACCTATGCTGGAGCARTTCATGAAGAACTGCAGCCTGTGGGAAGGACCAACACGGAAGAAGGTGGTGGAGGACTGTCTCCCATGGGAGGGACCCCAAGCTGGAGCAGCAGAAGAGCATGAGGAGGAAAAAGAAACAGAGAGAGCATCTGATGAACTGTAACCCCCACCCCCCATTTCCACACATGTCTGGCAAGGGAGGAGAGAGAAAAAATTAGGAGTAAAGCTGAGTCTAGGAAGAAGGAGGGGTGGCAGAAAGGTTTTATTTATTTATTTATTTAAGAATTMRTTTTATTTCCCATTATCCTACTCCGGCCGTAAATTCAATTACTTTCCCTAAATCGAGTCTGTTTTGCCTGAAGGCAATTGGTGAGGCTCTTGACACATAAGCTTTTCATTATCTTTTCTGTCTCATGTCCAGTTGAAGARGGGAGTGATAGAGAGGCTTTGGTGGCAACCTGGGATCCAGCCAAGGTTAACCCACCACAGAAAGAAACCTACCTAATGGAGAAATAAAATATTTGAAATTTTTAACTGTAGCAGCTTTGCCAAGGTTTCACAAAACAGAAATGATTTAGCCTAATTGGCATTCTTTCATAAAAAATAATTTCTTCCTCCTAAGTAAGAAACTGTTTGTTTACTAGAAGTTACCACCACTGGATTTGCACTGCTAGTAACAAAATAAAGCAAACCACTGCATGTAACTATTTTTACAAGTTTCCTGACACATCAAAGAAACAGTAAGACTGTAAACATCGGTTTATGTATGTGATCTAAAAATCAGTAAAATCAGATGAAGAAATAAATAGATTAAAATAAGACTGTATTCAAAGCATAAGAATGTAAACTATWGAGAAGTTGATCTAAAAGTGACAAACTTCATCTAAAGAAGCATGTGGTACTTTTCTATGACCTGCGCTACAAGAATTTTGTAGGCTGTATTTTTTTCCCAGATTTAGCAGGAAAAAAACCCCATTACTTACCCAGTTTGCTATTCCAGSTCTTTTGCATTTATCAGCGCAAATAACAGCAACAAAATTAATTGTCCCCTTTCTTCTTCCTTTATAAACAACTGTTGTATTTCCTCTTCCAATCTCCTCATACAAAACAAAGTTCTCCATGCTTTAGGATGTTTCACAGGCAACAGACTGGAAATACGGCATTAGTCTCATAAAAGAATAAACCTAAAAAAAGGAGGAGAAAGGGGAAGCCTTCAAATTTAATTGTCATTCATATATAGTATCCACCCATCTAGTTATCATGAATAGGGATTCTATACTTCCAGAAAGATTGAATATAATTACTTTACAGAAGACATTCTCTCAGGAAATGTGATCAAAATTTTGAACAGGTGAATTTTACACTTTCAAGGCTCTTAACACATTGAAAAAATAATAGATGGGTACTAGATACAAATTCTAAATAGTGTATCTGTAAAAATGCAAGAGGCCACAGGGAAAAGAGAACCACCTTTGATTCTCAAGAGTAAGGGTTATGCCTTTATTTCAGTACACAAACCAACAGAGCATAGAATCACAAATGGCTTGGACCTTAAATATTATTTTGTTCCAACGCTYTTGTGGTGGGCGTGGACACCTTCCACCAGACCAGGTGGGACTCAATGTCCCCTTCAACCAAGCCTTGAACACTGCCAGGGATGGGGCAGCCACAGCTTCTCTRACACACAGACTTCCAACAGCTGGCTTTTGACATAAAGTACAAAGAGATGAAATAAAGTGACAAAAAAAGTGAAAAGATGCCGTGTGAGAAGGCCATTGTAAAAGCCTCCCACACCAGCACCTGTAGCGAAGCGGGTGTAAAACCCCACAGAAGTACCTGAAGCAGCAGCCTCCAGGCACCGAGGGAAACTGCGTTTGCCCTGGGCTGGATRCAGGACCAGCACACCAAGGAGACGCGGTTCCCTCTTTTTACGGGGAAATGGCCAAAACCGCTCCAGCTGTGCAGGATCCTCCATCTCCTACGCTCCCAACTCTGTGGAGGGCGGTAAGGCCTGAGGCGCTGCACGGCGACCCCCGGAGACACARCCGCCTCCGGACCCACCTGCAGCTGAGGGCACGGAGCCGTGGGATCTCGGGGGTGTTCCAGCCCTGCCCCGGGCCCACTCCCGCACCCGGAGCGAGGGACGGCGGCGGAGGGAGCC